>NC_142043.1:25550760-25854742 GCF_982192425.1 Myodes glareolus | reverse complement strand
TAGCTTTTTATTGACTAACTCTCATATCTTAATTTAACCCCATTTCTATTATTTGTGTATTACCATGTGGCTATGACTAACCAGCTAAAGTTCTGACATCTATCTCTGGCAGGGGACTACATGACTCCTTTGCCTTATTTCTTCTAGCATTCAGTTTAGTTTTTTCCCACCTAAGTTTCACACTATCAACAAATCAAGGCAGTTTCTTTATTAACGAATATTATTCACAGCATGCAGAGGGAATTCCACATCAGGTTATGTCTTTTTCTGTTCTTTGTTCCTTCCCTCTACTATTCTTGCTAAACAGGAAGTTGTCTTGCATCAGTTGTTCCCATCTTAATATTCTGAGGTTCGAAATGTCAGAAACATAAACCAATAATTTATAATAAATTATCATTTTCAATATATTATTACAACACAGAATTTACTATCACTGTTAAGACACATACATATCATAAAAATGTGTAAATAAAGTTTAAGATTTCATACTAACCTAGTTGCAAAGAAAAATAATATCATTATATAAATACAAGATTACCTGTTAGAGCTTTCTGAACTCTACACAACATAAAAGAAAGAGAGATATAGGCCTATTGTCCATCACACAGAATATCCTCAGGACATTCTCAGGTGAAGGGGCAATTTTAAGCTACTATTAAGGTAATAGCAAGTTTTATTACTGGGAAGGAGATAGGTAGTAACAATCTTTTTATCCGAGAAACACATAAACAAGAACAACGGCTTGTAAGCAAGAGTCAACTTAGCATCATTGGACTGAATTTAAGAAGTGCTGTGAGTGAATTTGCATTACAAACAATGATTCAAATACAGGGGAAATTAATATTCAGAGAAAATAGAAATGGTTATCTGGAGTTGAATCTGGAATTATACTAGGAGTGTATCTATAAAGGAATTGAGGACAATAGTTTACATAAGTCGATTTGATTAATTGTTTCCTCCTTGTCCCTTTTACTTTTCTCCCTACAAAAAGTGCCTTTTAAGGCAATATTCGATTTCAAGTCGCAAATTTTATTTCTAAATTATCCTACGTGGAAAAAAATTATATCAAAAATTTTGAACCATCTTTTGAAAATTAGATCTTGGGCATTATATAAGTTAACATATATTGAATATTAATCAGCTTTCTATACATTAAACTTTATTTTATAAAATGTATATAATTTATTTTATAAATATAATTCTATAAAATTTTCTTTCTATTTTCCATCTCAACTAATTCTGAACAAAAATACTGTCTCACTGTGATTTTTACAGAGCTGGGAACAGTCTGAGAATGTGTGCCTTCAGAATCTTCGGTCCTAGTCAGAGCTGCCATGAGACTCACAACCTTAGTATCTCATCAGAATAGACTCAATTGTATTTGCATCAAGACAAGATAAATGTATATATTGTCTCGTTTTCTTTCATTTAAATTCTAATTTGGGATTTTCTCCAGTAACATACGCTGAGCAGAAGACAGATAAGATGTAATTCAAGAAAATATAATTTCTTTAAAACGTTAATAGGACTACATGGCCTCCAAGGGGTAAGAAGTTATGGACCATATACACCAGTAAGAGGTAAAGAGAAATTTTTGGGTGGTAATAAGACCCTGCTCTGACTTAATCTCTTAAACACTGAACATCTCTTTCACATTTTCTGTCTTAGACCCCCTCCCTGCAAAGAAGAGATTGAGAACCTTCTCTCTCAAACACCATTAACAAAATGTATGGTTTGTGAATCTAGTAAGAAATATCACCCTGTTTGTGAATCATTAAGATGATTTCTATACCTAAATATCTAGTCTATTTAGTAGGTTATCTTCTAAGCATTTCAAGTTCTTGGTCATCAAAAATAAAATAAAATAAAATAAAATAAAATAAAAAATAGCTTGACTTTTGACTCCTATGTGGTCTCAGAGGAACAAACGGGGGATCTGAAAATAAGAAAACTTTAGATCACAGATGACTTTTGGAGAAGAAGCTCTGGGGCTTTATTGTCATTGAGCTCCTTAGATGCAAACACACTAAATGGCCATAGTGCATATCATCATGGCTGCTGTGATGCCTCAGTCTCTGCCCAACTTGCAGGTCACCTTGAGTTCTGAGTAAGGGGGAGGGATCTTTTCTACTGAACTTCCAGTGAATATATTAAAACCTGAGTTATCCATTATTCATCAGAAATGTCATTACAATTAGACAAATGGAATAATAGACTTCAATAGTCAGGATATTCTACAAATCAATTTTCATTATATTCCTGAATGTTTTTTTCTTAATTTAAGACAAAGACCAAGCCAATTAAAAATTCACTTTACATTTAGATGTAATATCCATAAATTAAAAATGCAGATTTTATGAAAAGTAAAAAGAAGCAGGTAGATTTTGCACATATTTATTATGTAAGTAGAGGCTAAACTTTGCCTTTCTGAGAAAGTTCTTTTCTGAGAACATTTTTCTATTAAAACAATGGCATAGTGATAAAATACTAAAACTGTCCAAATAAAGTTGCTTTAGCAGCAATGCTGAATTCTAGAATGAGCAGACAGATGAAACAGGTATAAAACAGAGTATCTAAGCAGACTGTGAACAGAATAGGGAACTATGCTGACACTTCTTAGTATGTGCTTCCTGAAGTTATGTCTTGTGGAAGCTGAAAACTTTAGGTACATAATATATTCTATTGTTTACAGGTTAAAAAAAACCCAAAAAACAAAAACAAAGCAAACAAAACAAGTTAATAGTTAACTTATTTCATGATAAAATGATTTTGAAATATTCAGGCAAAAATAAAAGAAAATGTCAGTCCATTGTACTGTACATTAAATGTGAATACTAACTCCATTTCACATAAAATAAAGGCATTTCGAATTATGCATTCTGAAGACATGTTTGCATAATAATAATACACGATGGACACAGTTCTATTTTTTACCCTGGGATTTGTTCAAATGTCACTCATATACACTATATGTATACAAACTTCACCATAAAACTTTATATCTCGCAGAACTAATCATATACTGAAAGACATAAAGAGATTATCATTAAAGCCAATGTGTGCATCTATATATGTTTACTAGGTGTGTGTATGTATTTTATTTGCATTAAGATATGTACAGATATAGAAAGTATGTTTTCTTCTGGCAAACTAATATTAAAATTCAAATTAAATATTACTTAGTTCTCTTCCCTGCCTGTTAATCACAAAAGGTAAATAACTTGCCAAATTTGAAAAACTATATTTTATGATTACGAATATGCAGATCTATTGAGCTAGCAATATATCTGTTGTGGTATCTACATGGGATAACTTCATAATAAAGCTATATTTATTCTTCTAAGTCTATATTTGGAAAATACAAAATTGCATACCCTAAAAAATAAATTTACTCTTGTGAAGTATACAGAAGCTAATTTATACTCTTAATTATTATAAAGGAATTTAACAGAAGATCTAATACAAATATAAATAATACTATTTGCTTGTAATCCAGATAATAAAATTAAATCTACATATTTATCAGCCTAATATGTTATTAAACAGTGAAAATAAATAAATCTTCATGGTAAACGACTAAAGTAACTAAATAACCAGGTTGTTGAATTAGAAAATCTCCATCATCTTACAAAGAGTGTTACAAGAAATTTGAAAGTAGTGGTGTAAAGTCATTGAAAACTAAGGATATTAATGCACATTCCTTCATGAAGTGAAATAAATTCTCCTGAAGTAATTTGGTGTAAACTAAATTATTATATTCTAGAAATTGAAATATTAAAAAGAATTGTAATTTTATATAATAAACTTTATATAGTAACTTAATCAAGTTCCTATTGTAAACATCAGGTTATTTTCACGGCCTATGTCACATACTATAATAAACAGTGCAGACCTCTTGTAATTTTGTGAAAATAGTTTCAATATTATCATGATGATATATCAGACAAAATGAAATTGAGGAATGTTATAATAAAGCACAGCCTGTTAATGAGTAGGTTGAGATGCCACAATTAATTGTGACACTGAATGCCAAAGTCACCAAAATAAAAAAAAATTAACAAAAAATTGACAACAGCAAAAGTCTTTGAACTATATGAAGAAAAAAAGTCATTCAAACTCAAATATATAAGGCATCACTCTACCAACCAGGCTTTATCTACTGACTTGCTGCATAAATACTTGCTGCAAAATGTTTAAAATATATGACTTGTCTACATTAGACTGAGCATACCTTCGCATCATACTTCACCCCTGAACACTACATGACACACTCAGGCTTACATCTGTGAATGAAGCATGTAATGAAGGTCGATGTTTTATCTTCCATATGATGACTTTGCTTTGACAGATCCGTCATGATGATTCAGATTTCTAAAATAAGGCTTCTACTGTTATTTTATCATTCATCAGCAAGCATCAAGTTATTATAACTTAGGCCTGCATTACATAAAATGTTTGACTTTAGAAACTGCAATTTAAATTTCTGACACGCTCCATAAAGAACAGTTTAGTGTATTTTAGCTGGAGGATAAGCCATAATTTCCAACACTTTCTGGATTATTGCTAAAAATATTTCTGCTATTTTGAGCTATGTCTTTGTGGAAAGAGTAGCATTCTCAGTATTGACAAGTATAAAATCAATGATTTAACTAAAAGAAACACTCTTTAAAGAGCTCTAAATTATGCACCATCAATATTATGTAATCATTCAATACTTTACAAAAAGAAAGTATATGTATCCCACAAGGATGGAAATTTGCTTTTAACTTTAATTTCAACATTTGAGTTAACTGACTTGTAAATTGTTATGATAGACGTGAACTGTGAAATAAAATAAACTATTTTTACATAAGTCTTTGTTATATTTTAGTTTTATTGTTGACTGTGTGTGTTGTTGCTTTGTTACTTTTGTTTTGCAAGGTCATAGGAAATGTGAAGTAGATGATAAAATGTAATTTTGTATGCTAGGGAACAAGATAATTTAAAGTGGAAATAGGACTGTATCATGGCTGGTTGTGAATTTTACCATGATTTCTTTTGTATCAGCTTTTGTAAGGGCGCAGTCTTTCTCAGTGCCAAGACCACCTTAGATAGTGTTGGATATTTCATTTAAGCTTTACTTTTCTTTCTTTTTATTTTTTTATAATTTATTTAATTTTGGCTTTTAGTGTTTCTCTGTGGAGCCATGAATATCCTGGAAATTGTTCTATAGACCAATCTGGCTTCAGACTCAAAGATCTGCCTACCACTTCCTCCCAAATGCCCGGATTAAATAAAGGAAGATATACACCACCAAATCCAGCTCAGTTCAGTGTAAACGAAGATTGCTTATTTGTTTCTCAGTCAACAGACATAAACAATCGCACAGGAACTATATTAATTGGAACATTGCTTCGTCAATAGCTTAAGCATATTTCTAGCTAGATCTTACATCTTAAATTATTCCATTTCTATTAATCTATGTATTAAAACCAGACTATGGCCTACTGATAAATTCCAGTGTCCTTCTCTTTCAGCAGCTAAATGGCATTTGCTTGAGCCAGCCTGCTCTCTCTGTATATGTCTTTTCAGATTTCCTGCCTAGCTTTACTCTGCTAAGTCATTGGCTGAAGCAGCTTCTTTATTAACCAATGGTAATAAAACATATTCATCGCATACTGAGGGGAATCCCACATCATCTCCCCCTTTCTGTCTAAATGCAAAAGAAGGATTTAACTTTAATATAGTAAAATTACATATGCAAAATAGCTATTAATCAAAAATTGTAGTTGAAATATTTAATCTACTTACATTTGTCAAATTAAGGAAAATACTCTATCATCTATCCTATCTTTTTGAGTCTAAAGTTTACATCTAATTTATCTTTTATCATAATTAAGGGAAACTATAATTATAACTATCTTCAATTTTCAAAGACTTCAGTATGGTATAATCTTGCCTAAGTAAACAGAAAGTGCATTATAAGCAATTTCCAAAGACCTAGAATTGACAGAGACATCTTGATGCCTGGACAGTCACCCAAAGTTCTTCTGTAACATTGGGCATCCATCTTCAATCTACAGTCTCATAGTATCTGGCAGACTTTTGCATGTAGCAGGAAATTTGAATATTGGGTTTTTTTTTTTTTGCTTTGTAATGGCAAAGGACATCAGTTGCTTGAACTTTCCTGCTACACTGAAAAGTTCAACCTATGGCAGGGCAGAATAAAGCCAGGCAGAATATCCAAACAGATATATATATATATAGCTAGCGAGAGAGAGAGAGAGAGAGAGAGAGAGAGAGAGAGAGAGAAAGAGAGAGAGAGAGGACTGAGTCAAGGAGATGCCATGTTTCTGCCAAAGGAGAAAAACGTTTCAATATTCCGGTAAGCCACAGTCCCTTGGTGATACACAGGTTAATATAAATCGGATAACTTAAGAGGCAAGGGAGAGCTAGGAATATACCTATGCTATTTGCCACAAAGCGTTGCAATTAATATAGTTTCTTTGTGATTATTCTGGTCTAAGCAGCCAGAAAACAAATGGTCTCCATTTACAATTTAGCTTTTTTAATTGTCTCTCATCAGGCATTTTATATGTATGAAGTGTGTTAACCAAGATTTTCCTGTAGGTTACTTTGTCTTTAAATCTGGAGTCCAACAATGATGAAAGAACAAAAAGAATTTCAATTACTAATCATCTTTGTGTACTCTGTATTCACAGGTTCTTTCTTAGTTTTTGTCTTAGTCACTTCACTTATTGTCCATTCTTGAATTCCTACTATGTTGCCTGCACACCACAAACAAAATAAGAGTTCAAAACTTCATAAGATATACCTAAGTAATTCCCAGCATTACATGAAATCAAGTCATGAGAATCATTTCAAAACCTCCTGAGTAGTTACACAATTTTAATCAAATTCTGGATGATCCATTAGGAAGCCCTCAATTAAATTAATGGAGTAAGTTCAATCCTTTTACTCAATTATTCAATGCTACTACTAATAGTTAAACATTTATAATCAAATTCTGATTGATATGTTTGGGAAAACTCAATTTAAATATAAAAATGTTGGACATATCTTGGAGTTTTAGGCCAACCAGGAAGAAAAAGGCCAGATTTCAGTTAGTATATAAGAATGATAAATTAACAGAGCAACTCAAATTAGAAATAGAGATACCTTTTCCAACACTACAGCTTAGCTATGACAAAGTCCTCTGCCTTGCTTTCTTTCAGGATGCAAATTAAATCTCCTCTTGGAGAAGAATGGTATCATACAGATTATCAAATGAACTTGCAAAATATATGAATATCACCATCTCTTGAAGAAATTTTTCATTTTTCTAAAATTGTTTTTATATTTTGTTTTTTAAGAATTACATAAAATGACTTTGGAGCTTATTCACCCTACTTATATTAGTTAGGGTTTCTATTTCTGTGAAGAAACACCATGACCACGGTAACACAGAGAAAAAATATTTAATTGAGTGGTTTATATTTTCAGAGGTTTAGTTCTTTATTGTCATGGTGTGACATGGAGGCATGCAGGCAGATGTGGTACTGCAAAAGTAGCCAAGTGTCCTACATAATGACTTTCATACAACAGGAAATTGTCTAAGATACTGGGTGATATCTTGAGCATATATGAGACTTCAAAGCCTGCCTCTACAGTGATGCACTTCCTCTAACAAAATTACACCAACTACAGAATGACCATATCCGCTAATTGTACCATTTCCTTTGGAGGGCATTTTTTTTTTCAAACCACCACAATCTCTCCCCCATTTCTTTCTAGATACACACCCCTTTCTTCTTTGTCAAAATTTGTGTTCTTTTCTCGCAATAATTGTTGCTAAAATATTCTTGGATGCCTTACCTTCTATTGAAGTACGGTCAACTTATGAGGAATTACACTTTTATAAAAAATGGACCCTTTCTCCCTCAGCCCCTAACAATAGTGAATAAACTCTCTACTGGGGTGCAATATCCTTCAAATTTCTGTTCTCCATGCTGCTATTTAGTCTTTCCTGGACTTGCACCTACGTTGTGCATGATGTCATAATCACTGTGGCTTCATATGTTCAGTTGCTTGGGTACATCCAGATAACATTGTTTGCTCATAATCTTCCACCGTGACTGGCTCTTAGAGTCTTTAAATCCCCTATTTCTTCAAAAATAAAATGATTAAGTATTTTTTTCATTTTCTTTTTAATTTTTTTTAAATTTTTCTCTAAATTTGTCATAGATTTTTGCAATGTATATACCCTTCTTCCTCCCTATAATCCACCCTTCTCAATATAACCTTCCTAGTTTCAAATATTATCTTTTATTAGATAACTTGCTGAGCTTCACATAAGTGCTTGGCTGTAAGATTATAAACTTCTCATTGGCAACTTCTCAAATAAAAGTGCCTTTCTCTACCCTAGCAATCACTTACAACCAATAACAATACAGATATGTCACACCCATGCCAGAAGTTTTACTGACTTGATCTTATGGACAACTTGGGCACATAACTACAGTTGTCATAAACCCATGTGCATAATAACAACGTCATATCCAGAAGACAACATTTCAAAACAATCCTACTCATCCACATCATATGGCTCTTATGTTTAATGGTTCCTGAACATTAAAGGTTGTGGGTCTCTACAGATGTCCCATCTACTCTTGAGTGCTCACAAATATTTGATTTCTGTTTCATAAGAAATGCCAAAATAAAATTTTGATTAACTATTTCATTTTTTTAGTAATGGGATTTAATAGCAAAATTTTCAATGTAAACAGTACATAGGAGAAAATGCAATCCTATTTGAATATTTACACTTGAAAATATTTAATATTATATAGTAAATATATCATTTATATTCATGAAACTACATAAATATTTCTAATCTTATATATTATTATAAAATAAAGAATATTTATATAGATATTTATAGAGAGACAAATATTTGTTATGATACTATAACTATAAATTAACTTAAAATGCAAAGAGATTTTATAGGATATGGAGGATCTATTTAATATTTGATATTGTTTTTTTTCCTTATTTATTTATTTAAAGAATTTCCACACCTTCCCCTCCTTCCAATACCCTCCCGCTTCCCCCACTCCCTCTCCTCCTCCCTCACCATTCCCAAGAATAGGCAGGGTTTCCTGCCCTGTGGGAAATCCAAGTTCCTCCCCCCTCCCTCCAGGTCCAGGAAGGTGAGCATCCAAACAGGCCAGGATCCCAAAAATCCAGTCCATGCAGATGAAACAAGACCTAGTGCCATTGTCAATGGCTTCTCAGTCAGCCCCCATGTCAGCCACATTCAGAGAATCTGGTTTGATCACATGCTCGTTCAGTCCCAGTCTAGCTGGCCTTGGTGAGCTCTCATTCGATCAGTCCCCTTGTATCAGTGGGTGAATGCACCCCTCGTGGTCCTGATTTCCTTTTTTCATGTTCTCCCTCCTTCTGCTCCTCATTTGACCTTGGGGGGCTCAGTCTGGTGCTCCAATGTGGGTCTCCGTCTGTATCGCCTGTATTGCCATCCATCGTTATTTTTTACCAGTGAGTAAAACTCTAATGTGTATATGTTCCACACCTTTTTTAACCATTCTTCTATTGAGGGGCACCTAGGTTGTCTCCATGTTCTGGCTATTACAAATAGTGCAGCTATGAACATAGTTGAATAAATACTTTTGTAGTATGACAGGGCATGCCTTGGGTATATTCCCAAGAGTGGAATTGCTGGGCCTGAGGGAGGTTGACTCCCAGTTTCCTGAGAAACCGCCACACTGATTTCCACAGTGGCTGCACAAGTTTGCATTCCCACCAACAATGGATGAGTGTTCCCCTCACTCCACATCCTCTCCAGCATAGACTATCATTGGTGTTTTTGAGTTTAGCTGTTCTGACAGTTGTAATATGATATCCCAAAGTAGTTTTAATTTGCATTTCCCTGATCGCTAAGGAGGTTGAGCATAATCTTAAGTGTCTTTTGGCCATTCGAAGTTCATCTGTTGATAATTCTCTGTTCAGTTCAGTATCCCATTTTTAATTGGGTTAATTAGAGTTTTAGTGTCTAATTTTTTGAGTTGTTTGTATATTTTGGAGATCAGACCTTTGTCTGATGAGGGGTTGGTGAAGATCTTCTGTTCGTTTACCTAGATTTTTCATTTCCAGCCGGCCTTCGGTTTGTGTTTTCTTCATTGCCTCCATTTCAGTTTTCAATTCTTGAACTGATTCCATTACCTGTTTGATTGTTTTTTCTTGGTTTCCCAGGGTATCATTTATGAATTTACACATTTCTTCAAACTTTTGTTATATTTCTCTTCCATTTCTTTACTCATTTCTTCAATCTTTTTGTTATACTTCTCTTCTATTTCTTTAAGTGAGTTACTCATACCCTGTTTAAGAGACTGTATAGCTTTCATAATGACACTGTTTTCCACTTCTTCCGGAATAGGGTGTTCAAGTCCTTCTGTCTTAAGATCGCTAGGATTTGGTGTTTTCATGTTGTTTTTCAGATTGTTGGAGGAATTCTTGCCTTGGTTCCTGCCCATCTCTTCCTTCAGATGCTCTCCAATGGCTCTTCCCTCCGCTGGGTCTTCTGCTACAGGATTAGTGCCCCTTACTGGCTGAAAGTGGGGATGGGGTAGGAGGAGAGAGGGTTTAGCTGGGGGAAGCTGCCCCTTCGGAATACCCAGGTAGATAAGGAATGTGGGAAAATTGTGTGTTCCCTTACCAGGCTTGTGTGGCGGGTCAGGAGCACACTTACCCCTCCATTTTATCTTCTGCTACAGGATCAGTGGCACTTGCTGGTCAGAAATCTCCCTGCCTGCAGTCTTACCCTGCTGCAGGCAGTCTATTAAAACAAAGGAACTCCCTCCCATTTCTGTTTTTTCAATCTGTATATATATATATATATATATATATATATATATATATATACTATTAATCTTCTTTGGTGGTTTGATCATTTATTCTCCTTTCTGAAACTACATGTGTGTAGTATCCTAAAGTTCTTATAGAAACTCATCTTCATTATCTTATATTCAGCTTTCAAGGGACACTGATGAGGCCATTTCTAAGCACCGAAAGGTAGAAATATTTTAAATTTAATTTGTTATTTTACAAACTTAAATATGCAAATAATATACTCTCATTACACTCAGGACCTACTTCTTGTAACGATCCCTCTCTCCATAAACTTTCCTTTTACATATGCTTGTTTTCTGTTTTGTTTTTGATTGACTGAGCTTAACCAATGTACCCTGCTTAAACATGAAATCAGAATTTCCTGAAGCCTAATGCATTGGTAGACACTGAGGACAGTGACTGTCCATTCCCAGGACTGATCAATAGTTGATAGGTCTATAAGGAGGTATGTCCCTACGAACTAATCCAAGATACAGAATTAACTCTTGGCAAAAATCATCTTGCTCATGCCCTGTTCTGGCAACTCTAGCTGCTGGGAGATTATATAAAAAAAAGTTGGTACCATAGCAGGGTACTAAAATTCCCATGTAATCTCCTTATCTTGGAGTTCTTAAATTCTTCCCGATCAATCAGTTGTGATGCTCCTTGAGCCTTAGAAGGGAAGGTATAAATAATGTCTTGTCTAGGGTTACACCTTCAACTTTTCATTGTTTTCAGAAAAGAGCGGATGGGAGTCTCTTCTTTCACTTCAATGAGAAGCTTAGATGAAAAAGGACCAGAGTAGCATTTGTCTTTGAGTGTAAACATGAATATTTAGAAGTCAGTCTCTTGCCATGTTCCACCACCATTAATTCCCTGTCACCAATGTTGGCTGTCCCTCTCTTAAGGCATTCTACCTCCTCAGAATCCTTTTCGTAGACTGCTAGCTTCTATAAATATTTACAGTTAAAAATACAAATACAAGGCTAGGTAGTACCTGCATATAAGAGAAAACATGTAGTATTGTTTTTCCTGGTTCCGAGTTAGCTTACTCAAGCTAATCTCTTATTTTCATTTATATTCATTTCTATATGAATTTAATTTGTATTGCTGGATAAATTCCATCGAATATGGGTACCATATTTAGTATATAAATTCATTAATTTTAGGGGAGTTATGAATGTGTGTAGCTTTTTTGTCATTTATTGGAAACACAATATCACTGCTAAATCCCTGTTCATCTTGTTCTTAGTGTTTCTACACATTCATAAGAGAAGGAATTACAGATAGATATTTCCATGGGAACTAGCTTCCAAACAATATATTGATTTTGCATTGTGTAGTGACTATTGTTGAAGGCAGTGCACAATTGTGACATGAGACTTGAATAATTCAAGCTGGATATAACTTAGAATTTTTTTGTCTATGATCTAACTTTCATAGTATCAAAAATTACTGTGAAAACTGCTAGGGAAGGCAAACAATCTATAATAATCCTATATAGTTGTGATATCAATGAACTATAATAATGACCAGCATTGAAAAATCCCTAAAAGTGCAATAGTGGTACTCACTCATGGAAATCAAAAATTGCTATGAAATTGTTCTTAAAAACACTCAAGAGGGAAGAAATTATGCTTATTGCTAGAAATCCAGAAAACTAACCAGGTTTAGTAAAAATCTTCGATTTTAGAAGAGAAGCTATTATGATTTAATAGACCACCATAATTCTTAATCTATCCAAGAACTTATCCTTAAACTCACAGATAACTGTAGCTTTTATATCTAATATGAAAATAAAATAAAAAAGCTTTTCTTTATAGAAAACGATGACCATTTAATGGGATCACTGGTTTTCTTTTTAAAAATTTATTTGTATTTTTACTTTATGTATATTTTGTGAGTGTGTGTGTGTGTGTGTGTGTGTGTGTGTCTGTGTGTGTGTGTGTGTGTGAGAGAGAGAGAGAGAGAGAGAGAGAGAGAGAGAGAGAGAGAGAGTATAGATTCTGAGTATGGCGATAAAGTGTTATCTGATCCCCTAGAACCAGCATTATTGGCTGTTGGGAGATACACAGCATGTATGCTACAAATGGAACATGGGATTTCTGGAAGAATAAAAGGAAATGTTCTTAATTGTAGTTCCAAATTCAAAGCCTCAGGTGTGTTTGTTTATTTATTTTATTTTTGAATATTGTGGACTCTACATATCAGTGTTCTGTTGGATGTGCAGTAGGCAAAGTTGCTCTCCATTTTGTACACTGTCTCATTTGATGGAAATGAAACTTTTAAATTTTATGAAGTCCTATCCTATTTCTGTCAATTGTCCCTTTTTCTCTACCCGATTTCAAAGTCTTTGATTTTACCAAATCTTGTAGACCAACAATGTTTCCAGTGTTATGTTATGGTTTTTAATCTGTAATGGTTTGATTTATTTTTTCCTGTTGTTGAAATTATTTTTCATAAGATACTCTCTGATCACAGTTTACTTCCCCTATAACCCTCCCAGTTCCTCCCCACTTATCTTTCCATCCAGATTCACACCCTTTCTCTCCCTAGTTAGAAAAACAAAAGCATGCATCTAAGTAATAAAAATAAATCAACACCACTCAAAATTTAGAATATGAGAAAAAAAGCCAAAGAAGATAAAGAGCCAAAGAAAGAGAATACAAGAAACACATATAAAAACAGAGATTGCAGCAATATGCTCAGGTGTTGAACATGTCAGCAGCAAAACATTACTCAGTGGCTTTCAGTTGGTAATAGCTTTTGGGTTATGCTGTGGGACAATGACCTTGTATTCTGTAATGATTTGTAACCTGTACTTATTTAATAAAATGCTGTTTGGACAGTAGACAGGCAGGAAGTATAGGCAGGATGACTAGAACAGGAGAATTCTGGGTAGAGGAAAGATTCAGTCTGCAATTGTCACCCAGACAAAGAAGAAGCAAGATGAGAATGCCTCACTGATAAAAAAAAATACCAAGCCATGTGACTAATAAAGACAAGAATTAAGGGTTAATGTAAGATGTAAGAATTAGTTATTAAGAAAGCCTGAGCTAATCTACCATCCAGTTTATAATTAATGCAGGCCTCTGTGTGATTTTTTTTTGAGACTGAATGACTGCAGGACTGTGTGGGACAGAAACCTCTGTCAACAAACAGTGCCCAAAGTGGACAACTACATCCACATAAAACCTGACAGAGTTTGGAATGTAATACTAGACACAAAGGAACAACGTTAAGCACAGCTTCTTAGGAGCAGTATTTTCTCAGGTGGGTTCTAGAGGCAAATGCATCTCATTTTAGAGAGACTTTCTGACTCAGCTTTAGCTGCAAAAACCTTGCAGCTCTTTTAAGATGTCCTACCATCAAACACTTAAATGGTTTTTATGAATAACTGCCATCATGCTTTTTGAAACTACATGGAGTTCTTGCAATAAACATGGCTCTGGCAAATACCTCTACCATAAAGCTAGACTCTCAGAAAGCTAAGGAATAGGGTGTATTCAGAGGTCAAAGTCATGGCTTTAATCATAATCATAGTGCTTAGCATATTAAGGACTCGTGTGGTTAGAAAAAGAGAGATATACAGTAAAGATTGACTCATATGTAAAAAAAAATCCTCTAAATAGTTTACAGTGTATTTAAACAAGATATGGCTGCTTGGGAGAGAAAATAAAAGGTATAAAGTTCTTTAGAAAAAGAAAAAAAAGGAAGAGAGTGCTTGGGTTGTGGTGGCACACACATTTATTCCTTGCACTTGGGAGGGAGAGGCAGGCAGATTTCTGTGAGTTCAAGGATATCCTGGACTACAGAGAAAATTCCAGGACAGACAAAGATATACAGAGAAACCTTGTCTAAAAAATCCAAAAATTAAAAATAAAAATAAAAGAAGAAATATATAAAAAACTGAAAGAAAAAACATTAGATGCTGGAAAAGCACTTGACAAAATCCAATACCCCTTCACTCTCCTTTCTTCTCCTTATTCTTCCCCTTTCTATTCTTCTTATTCTTCCTCTCCTCCACACCACTTCACTTCATTTTCCCCTTGCACAAAAATAAAGATGTAGAAGTAATGTACTTGAGTTATTTTTTTACCCTCAGATCCTCACCTGCCTTAGACATCCAATTCTGAGCTCTGAGGGAGTACTGAGTCTGGTACTCAATGCCTCCCCTATACAAATGGAATATGTATTTTCTACTAAGAAAGCACCTATTTTAATAAATTTTAGACACAGGTAAAAATATAAACTATTTCCTCCCACTGTAGATTATATGTGTCTTTCCCTAGAAACTTGATGATGTAAATTATGTCTTTGCCTTAGTGCTATCTCTTGTTGAACCTAGTTTAATGGTTCCTTGTTTAAAACTGTGATGATTCCAAAAATTCTGTTACATGAGTTCTGTGTGATGAACAAATAGCCTAGTCTCCCTGTATAGAGCACCAACAACAGATAAGAGAAACAATTTCCCCAAGCCAAGCTTAATGAACCAAGGTCTTTAATAGGAATTACTTAAAGCAGAATGGGGCATATATAAGTGGATATACAGCTGACAAGTAAAAACGAAGTCTTTTCTAAAACACATTCTTGGAGGGGGCCGCATTCTAAGAAATCCCTTCTCTTTGTCAATTGTCATAAATTTGTTAGGTTGTGAATGCCTTATGCTCCCTTCTCTGCTTCCACAATGCAATGTTCATGGGTCAGTTTTGATCAGGTCTCCTGTGAGTTACCATGGCAGTTGAGGATACCAAAAAATATGGTTATGCGATTCCTAGAAGACTGTGCTTCAAAATAGGACCTTGTGGCAGGTATATCATTTATTTGTTTTTCCAAACTAAATACTTTAGCTTCTTATGTTTTTATTCCTTATTGAAAATTTTAAATTTTCTATTATTTTCCTTAATTTTCTATATATTTCTTGGAGTATCTGTAGGTGGCATTGGATTCAATTTTCTTTATGTCTCTTTGCATGCTATCCAAGCCTATGGAAACATATCCATTGTATTTCGACCCCTACTGTGATTATAGTCTCTTGAGTCTTTCTATCATATCTACTCTTTAATTTTAAAGAACATATTTCTTTGGAAAGAAACCACATAGTACTCATTAATGGATTACTCTCCCACTATGTTCACTTAAACTCAAATAACTACATCACTGCAAAAGGTAGGACAGCGTAGGAAACACCTGTCAGAGCATTTTTAAAGCCAGAATTAAGATACTTAATCAAACATGGAAAAAAACTCTAATAGCAATTATTTCTGGTGCATGCTGATAGAACAGCAAGCAATAAAGTCAAGTCAGGATTTCAGGGCACCCATGGAACTGTTAATGGTGTACCCAGGAGAGAGAAATCAGTATCACTGATGTGAAATCTCTTCAGAATTATAGTGAAATAAAGAATTTCATTTTCTCTTGATTCAACTGTGTTTCAAAATGTTTATTTTATCTTAAATATAAAGGCATACTTTTACTATTAGTATACTTATAAGCTTGTGGCATTTATTAGTGTTTCATAAAACTCAATTGTGACTATTTTATAGGAAACATTTGTTGTGATGAAAGAATTGTGGCAAAGTAGTTGTTGTATTGCATGCTGGTATTTGGTATTTATCAATATATCACTGTGCAGTATTATTGAACATTCTGTAAAGCTTTTCTTCACACTGAGAAAATTACCTACGAAGACAATAAGTGTGTAATAACATGCTTCCTTTTTTTTCATTTAACGTACATCTCTGCAATCACCTTCATGCCCTCATTTCTCCAACACTGTCTATTTAACACACAGTTCTTTAAGGCTTGATATGATATTGAACACATAAGCAATCTTGCAATTCATATTAGATCTATTTTGTTGTTTTTTTTATTTTTGTATTTTTTGTTATATTTTGGCTGTTGTTTCTCTATAATCCCAATATTACCCCTTTTCATGATAGCACAGGTTATAGGCTAGTACCTTGTATAAAATTTGTGAACTGATCAAAATTAAGTAACCCAGATAAATGCTATTAATAGCACTCTTTAATAGTTTAAAGGACTTAGATACAGCAACCTTGCAAAGTGAGCCTTTTATTTTTTGTTTATTTATTTATTTATTTATTTATTTATTTATTTATTTATTAAAAGTTTCCAACTCCTCCCCGCCTCCCTTTTCCCTCCCGCTCACCACCTTCTCCTCCCTCTCTAGGCCTAAGAGCAGACAGGGTTCCCTGCCCTGTGAGAAGTCCAAGATCCTCCCCCCTCCATCCAGGTCTATAAAGGTGAGCATCCAAACAAACCAGGCTCCCACATAGTCAGTTCATGCAGTAGAATCAAAACTCAGTGCCATTGGCCTTGAATTCTTAGTCAGCCTTCATTGTCAGCCACATTCAAAGGGTTTAGTTTTATCACATGCTCCATCACTAACAGTCCAGCTGGCCTTGGTAAGCTCCCATTAGATCAGTCCCACCATCTCAGTGGGTGGATGCACCCCTCGTGATCCTGACTTCCTTCATGTTCTCCCTCCTTCTGCTCCTCATTTGGACCTTGGGAGCTAAGTCCAGTGCTCCAATGTGGGTCTCTGTCTCTATCTTCATCCATCGCCAGATGAAGGTTCTATGGTGATATGCAAGATATTCATCAGTGTGGCTTTGGGAAAAGGCCAGTTCAGGGACCCTTTCCTCTGCTGCTCAAGGAACAATCTGGGACCTCTCCTTGGACCTGGGAACCCCTCGAGAGTCAAGTCTCTTGAAAACCCAAAAATGGCTCCCTTAATTAAGATATTTACTTCCCTGATTCCATATCTACCCATCCTCCATTCCACCCATCCCATTACCCCAAGCTCTCCCGAATCCTCCCCTTCTCCCTTCTCTCTAACCATCTCCACTTACATCTACCCACTCACCCCTGTGCACCCATGTTTTGCATGGCAATCTTGTCTACTTCCAATATCCAGGAGGATAACTATAAGATTTTCTTTGGGTTCACCTTCTTATTTAGCTTCTCTAGAATCACGAAATATAGGCTCAATGTCCTTTATTTATGGCTAGAATCCACTTATGAGTGAGTACATACCATATTCCTCTTTTTGGGTCTGGGTTATCTCACTCAGTAAAGCATTTTCTATTTCCATCCATTTGCATGAAAAATTCAAGATGTCATTGTTTTTTACCACTGAGTAAAACTCTAAAGTATATGTTCCACACCTTCTTTAACCATTCTTCTTTTGAGGGGCAACTTGGTTGTTTCCAGGTTCTGGCTATTACAAATAGTGCTGCTGTGAACATAGTTGAACAAATGATTTTGTAGTATGATAGGGCATCTCTTGGGTATATTTTCAAGAGTGGAATTGCTGGGTCCTGAGGGAGGTTGACTCCCAGTTTCCTGAGAAACCGCCACACTGATTTCCACAGTGGCTGCACAAGTTTGCATTCCCACCAACAATGGATGAGTGTTCCCCTCACTCCACATCCTCTCCAGCATAGGCTATCATTGGTGTTTTTGAGTTTAGCTATTCTGACAGGTGTAAGATGGTATCTCAAAGTTGTTTTGATTTGCATTTCCCTGATCACTAAGGAGGTTGAGCATAATCTTAAGTGTCTTTTGGTCATTTGAATTTCTTCTGCTGAGAATTCTCTGCTCAGTTCAGTACCCCGTTTTTCAATTGGGTTAATCAGAGCTTTATTGTCTAGTTTCTTGAGTTCTTTGTATATTTTGGAGATCAGACCTTTGTCTGATGAGTGGTTGGTGAAGATCTTCTCCCAATCAGTAGGTTGCCTTTTTGTTAATGACAGTGTCCTTTGCTTTACAGAAACTTCTCAGTTTTAGGAGGTCCCATTCATTCTTGCTTTTATTGTCTGTGCTATTAGGGTTATACCTAGGAAGTGGTCCAATGTGAGCCCTTTAAACCAAACAAGTTTGTCAGCAATTGTCAGAGGTGCATATATTTTCCTTATCCTTGAAATATCAGTACATGTCAACACTATATATAACTTCCATTTCATTGTGTAGTCAAGACTGATCTCAAAGTCAGGGCTACTTTTCTGCCTCAGTATCAGAAATGCTAGGACTGCAGGCATGAGCCACCAACTAAGCATTTACTTTATTGAGTAAGACTTTTTTGAAACTACTTTTCCTAATTACTGCTGATTGAAATGATTTGAACAAGGAAGGGCTCAGTTTCACCCCTCGTGTGATGTTTAATAGGACCTGGTGTTTAGATGTGACCCCATGTCCTCTCAATAGAATAACTGTGACAGATGTTTCCCAACAGTGTTCATCACCAAGAAGTCCCCGGTTACTGACTTCTTAATTCATATGACTTTCTTTTCTTGTCGATTTATTAACCTCCTATTCATTCATTCCTCATTCTCAAAAAGAAAAAAAGTCAAAAAAATATTGACTTACTACATATTATGTATGTGCATATGTATGTGTGTGGGGGTGTGTGTATGTATGTGTGTATATATTTAGAGTTATGTTTATTTGCTCAAAGACAGAATGACTTTAATGTAAATGGTTCAATAGCTTAAAAAAGGATGTTTCCCTACTTATTCTTTGTGAGTTCATACAGTCAGTGATAGAAATAATATTTCTTCTGCCATTTATAAACAGGGACTATAAAGGTACAGATCTAAAACTTTCTAAACCATCAATATTCTAGTGTCAATCATTTGATCACAGATATTCTTCTGGATGTTTCTTATGCTTCAATCAGGGAAGAATAATTATATCTTATTCTTCTATTGGAAAAGTGGTACAATGTTAAAACGTTTATTTTTGAATTTTCAGAAAGAAATCTCTATGGTGGTTGTTCTGCTTCCTGTCATAAGAGGTGCTGAAATGTAATTACTTTGGAGAATCTATAGCAAAGGCAGAGGTAATGCATATTTTCTAAGTGAGGATTTATACATTATGATGTGTGGAAACCGTACTTAACTTGGTAAGAAAAATAATACAATATTTCAAGAACTACTCTAGCATGGCAGCATGATTTCTTAGGTGAAAGTGTGTAAATTGAGAAGCTTCAAAACTTTTAAACTGTACAAATGAGAAAAGCTGAGGATATGGACACCCTCATTCTTCATTGAAGAAAAGCAAGCTGAAGATAGTAAGTTAAATGAAATTTCCCAAATCACCACCATATCCCTATTACCCCCAAGTTTATAAAAAGGTATTGACATAATCTTAAACACAAAGTATTCATTCACTATCTAGTTTTTAACTCCTTTATTATTAGAATCATTTTAACAGTTTACTTAATTTTTAGTTTATATAACTCTCTTGTATCATTAACAGTGACAAAGATTTCTTCTATCACAGATTTCTAGAGATTTAAATAATACTCTGCAAAGATATTAATACTTGCTGTATTAGTCCCATTTTCTTTTTACTTTCTCCAACATTTTCTACCTTTTTAGCTCTCCATCCTTTTTTAATTCTTCCAAAAACCATATATATAGAGAGTGTGTGTGTGTGTGTGTGTGTGTGTGTGTGTGTGTGTGTGAGAGAGAGAGAGAGAGAGAGAGAGAGAGAGAGAGGATAGATAGACATAGAGAGGTGATAGATAGATAGATAGATATGTATATATGCACAGTTATCAGTTATATGTTGGTCTTATTGAGTCTTCAGTTATATTTAAATTTAGATTCTTTCTCAATTATCCTTAACTCCCTATAATGTACTAATAAAACTGTAATATTTTTGTGCTGGTGTACAAGATCTAGTTCTGGGACAGGCTCTAAAGTTATGGAGAAACCCTATCTCTAAAAAATTCAATATAATGTTTTTATTGAATATTTGAGAGTTTTACATAATGTTCCTCAATCACATGCACTTTTCAGTCTTCCCAAGTGCAACCTTGTGACATTCCCCAAAGAAAACAAGAAAAGAAAACAATTTATGTTGCCTACACAGTCCCTCAATCATGGTCAAATAGCATACATTCCCTTTGCATGCCTCGAAGTATTTCTACCGACGCTCACTAATATATTGTGAACATTGGGATAGCATAACACTTGTTTCTGAGATTTAACTTTTAGAATTTCAGTTATTAAACATAACTTTCTTTACAACTCATGGAAATCTCAATATCCATATTGACAACAGAATAGAATTCATAGGTATCTCTCCCTAAACTCTAAGTCTTGTATCTGACTCATTCCTTCTTTAAAAATTTCCTTACCACAACAAGTTCTCATGGTATCTAAATCAGATAATCAGAATGGATTGCATAAAAATTAGTACATCAGAAAAGTGTCATACACAATTTCTACTGCATTTCATTTTTCAGAAGAGTTATACATTTTTGTTTTCTCTCTTTCTAAAATCAATACTACATGGTGGATGTGTTTCCTAGTTTCAGGTAAACTTGAAACACACTAGAGCTATCTGAAAGGAGGTATCCTCAACTGAGAAAAAATTTATAGAGTCAAATGTAAGAAATTTACTTAAAAATGATTTCTTAATTAATTTTAGATGATTTCTTAATTAATTTTAAATAATCTAATTAATTTAGATTATTTTATGAATACATTAGTCAGGAAATATATATTCCCAGGAACAGGAGTTACAGATAGTTGTGAATAAGCATGTGTGTTCTGGGAATCAACTCTCTTCCAGAATATCCTCGGTAAGAACAACAGTTTCTCTTAGCTCCTGAGTCAATTCTCAACATCCTCTTTATTCCAAGTTTTGAGACAGAGTACCACAATGTAACATGGCTTTTTTGAAACTCACTATGTAGACCAAGTTAATCTTGAACTTATAGTGATCTTCTGCCCTTTACTCGCTTTTTAAATGCTAGAATAAAGTTATTAATACCTTGTTGTATGAAGCATGATTTTGGACATTACAAAAATCTCAATAGACTCTATCCACAAGCATCTCATGTTATTTTATGCTACCACTCATTAAAATAAGACAAATTTCATTCAAATCAGACTTTATTTATTTATATAGTGCTTTAAATTTTAAACATATGCTTCATAAGTAGAAAGAATGTTATTTGAACAGCAAAAAAATGCATTGAAAAGTTTTTTTCTAGTTCCCTTCAGGATGAAGAAATATATTAAAAGATACATGGAGGTGTTGAATTATCTAGGGTTGAGTAAAAACCAGGCTAGCTAAAAGATTAGTCAATTATATTTTTTCTTTATTATAAGTCACAAACTCACAAAATAGCAAGGAGAAGTCCTAGCTCACCTGTGTAGCATGGGAACCACAGAGAGAGTGGGTGAACTTTTGGTCACCTGGTGTTTTACCTCCTGGTACTCAAAGATCATGCTTTAACATGATCCCACCCATAAAATATCAGTGATTGGCAATGATTCTCAATCATCTCCCTTTTTTGTCTAAGTAAGAGTGATCCAAACCCAATACAAAACTATATACAATCAGAACAGATGTCAAGTATAAAATTACAACCAGCATAAATAATATTAATTAAGGAACACATGCTAGATGTTTAATAAATATTCTTTTCTAAAGAGTCTAAGTTTTGCATTGGAAATGGCTTGGCTAAATCATAAGAGGAAAGTAACTAAAACTATTTAATCTTCAAACCCATCAAAGTCCTGAGAAAAGAGAGAATATTACTTGAATAGGCAGGAAGTAAAATCAAACAGCTTCCAAAGCAAGCAGTGTATGGCAGAGATAATTAGCTATGTGAGCAATCACCCAAAGACTCATTTGCAATGTTGAAGCAACCAACTCTGGCTAAGGACTACCATAACTGACAGACCATTTTCAGAGGAAGGAAAATTTTCAGAACTGTCTTACTCTGTTTTGGAATGAATATATTTTATTCCATTGGTTATTCAAGAAACCGTTTCAGCCAATGGCTTAATTGCACAAAGCCAGGCAAACAAGCAAACAGAGATATAGAGAGAAGGCAGGTAGAGTCAAAGAGATGCCATATAGCTGCCAATGTAAAAAGATACCAGCCAACAAACAGTTCCTTACTAATGGGCCTCAACCTCATGATTATTATCAGATTAAGAGAAATTGATTAATTTAAGATGTAAAAGTTAGTTAGAAAATGAATAAGTTATTAGTAAACAGAATTATAATTAATAAAGTTTCTGTGTAATTATTTGGTTCTGGGCAGTCTCCATTTACAGAAAAACACTATAGTTCAACTTTTTTCAATATTTCAAAGTTTCTTGAGTTGGCAACTCGTAGAGCTCCCTGGCATGAGGCATGTGACTTCTTTGGGTAACAAATCCTGAAAATAGCACCAAAAGCTGTCTTTGTGGCAAGACCCTGGGACCCTGACATACTTGGCAAAGGTCTATGGACAATTTGCACTGTGATTCTAGGCATGATCCCAGGAGCGTATTGTTACATGAACTCCTTGCTTTCAATATGCTAGCCATATTGCTGTTGGCTTAAATGAGTCACAGAAAGTCATAAAACTTAATACTGCATATTGACATAACTGTTCTGGGGAGAATGGTTTTAATCATAAGTCTTTGGGAAATGTTAATAAATAGATGATACAGGAGTTCATGGGAACAGTTTAGGAACAAAGAATGAAGTAGAATTCCAAAAAACGACAGCTCCCAAATTTCTAATAACTGTGATACCCTAGGAAATTAAGGGAGAATAGACATAAGAATAGGAAATAAACAGTATTAACTATTAAGAGTAAGTTTCCATCCATCTCCAGATGAAGGTTCTATGGTGATATGCAAAATATTCATCACTATGGTTATGGAACAAGGCCAGTTCATGCACCCTCTCCTCTGCTGCACAGGGAACAATCTGGGGATCTCTCCTTGGACCTGGGACCCCCTCTATAACCAAGACTCTTGAAAACCAAAAATGGCTCCCTTAGTTGAGATATTTACTTCCCTGCTCCCATATACATCCTTCCTCCATCCCACCCATTCCATTCCCCCAAACTATCCCTAATCCTCCCCTTCTCCCTTCTCTCTATCAAAGTCCCCTTATATCCACCCCCCAACCTACCACCCCCCCACTCTCCCACCCCCGTGCCCCCAAGTTTGCCTGGCAATCTTGTCTACTTCCAATATCCAGGAGGATAACTATATGATTTTCTTCAGGTTCACTATTTTATTTAGCTTATCTAGTATCACGAATTATAGTATCCAAGAACTTTAATTATGGCTAGAATCCACTTATGTCAAGATGTCATTGTTTTTTACCGATGAGTAAAACTCAGAGACAGAGTCCCACATTGGAGCACTGGACTTAGCTCCCTAGGTCCAAATGAGGAGCAGAAGGAGGGAGAACATGAGCATGGAAGTCAGGATCACATGGGGTGCGCCCACCCACTGAGACGGTGGGACTGATCTAATGGGAATTCACCAAGGCCAACTGGACTGGGAGGGATGGAGCATGTGATCAAAATGGACACTCTGAACGTGGCTGGCAATGAAGGCTGACTGAGAAGCCAAGAACAATGGCATTGGGGTTTAATTCTGCTGCATGGTCTAACTTTGTGGGAGCCTGGTTTGTTTGGATGTTCACCTTTAAAGACCTGTATGGATGGGGGAGGACCTTGGACTTCTCTTGGGGCAGGGAAACCTGAATGCTCTTAAGACTAGAGAGGGAGGGGGAGGTGAGGAGGGGAAGGTGGGGAGGGAGAGGTGGGAGGGGAAAAGAAAAGGGAGGCGGGGAAGAGGTGGACATTTTTAATAAATAAATAAATAAAATTTAAAAAAAAGAGTAAGTTTCCAAGATATGCTGCCTATTAAAAAAAAATGAAAAAAGCTGATGTATCTCCAGAGGAGAGAGAGTAGTACAAAACATAAAATGGATTTATCTACCTTTGACTGGTAAGTTGATTGTGATAACCCAGACCCTATCAACTCTTTTTCATCCTGCATGATGCTGTAGCCATATGTGTTGGTATCACGGCAAGCTGCTCTACCTGTAGGTGTGCCTAGTTACAAAAGTTCCTTTGCAGCTGTAAAACTGCTTATGCTTCTAACAGTAGAAGTACAGATCAAAAATAATTGATACCAATGGGAGAGTTGGGGGATGAAAGGGAGAAGTAGCAATGAGAAAACTGGTATTATTATTATTACTTTTATTATTATTATTATTATTAAAATTTTTAGAAACTTATTGAAGCAAAATTGATTGTAAACCTGTCCTTCTTTCCCACCCAAAATAAGAGAGATAGAAAATGTTCATATGAACAATTGAAAATATATGAAAATATATGAATAAAAATGCCACAGCATCATTTACTTGAACAATAGGTGGTCATTTTCTTCATGGTAGCTACTTCACACATCCATCCCAGGTTATCAAACCCCTCTATAGAAAGACTTCAGGAAGCTACTGCTCTAGTCCTCCTTAGACAATGCACAAAACACGTAGGTAACTGCCACCCACCCCATTTTAAAAGGCCAACAGCTCCTGTTAGTCTCTCTGAATAAGGTCCTGAAAGCCATGAAAATTCAGGTTAAGAATTTGCAGTTGACTCTGCTTCCAGGCTCTCTCATATTTATCTCCAAGTTGCAGCCTTGTGAGTCTCTCCTCCACATCCATGATCTCCAAATCATGACTGTTGCATGGGTCTCAATCCAGTGTTTCAGTCTATTCTGGGCACCTAGCTAAGGGCTAAAAACAGTCTCTATGAATCCTCCAGGAAATACTCTAAGTATTTCCCATGTACATGTTCTTGTGTACTGCATTAAATCATTTAAAAAGTTCTTGGAATCTTTGGAACTCCTGTTTTTCTATAGGTTCTATTCGACACTTATTGTCTTCAATATTATGGCTTTATGGAGTTGCTGGAAAGTTTCACAAAATCATGTTTCTGTCATCAATGTGACATTTCCATTTCTCTAAATAGTACTCTTTATTTAGTTTACCATTGACTGCAATTTTTTAAATTATTGAACATGATTATATTCATTAAGCACATATTTTAATGGAAGGAGCTACTAAATTTAATAAATGATGAGTATTTTATTTGCTTAGAGTCATTGAATTATTTAAATCATTGCACTTAATAATAATTATAGACTTTGAAATTTAATATCTAAGTAATTTTTCTTTAGAATTAATGATGAAAGGTACAAAAATACTACCAAGAAATTGTGGAAAATATATTTTTCTCTTCACTGAAGGAGCTATTATTATTGTTTCTTATCTGTATAAGACACTTGGCAATGAAAAAAAGGTGTGGCAGCATATAAATGTAGGAATGACTATCTAATATCACACACATACATCACACACATACATCATCTGATCACAAATGTTTATCAAAATATTCTAGTGGAAAATGTATTTCTAGTAATACTGAACTTCTTCAAATTTTGTTTGTTTTTTTGGGGTAAAACTTATAAATCAAGTACCTAGAAACCAGAGATTATTTTCTAAGTTGTGGTTGCCTGATTTTTGTGACTCTATGGGGGAATAATTTATGTTCAATTAGATGTGTTGCGTGTATGCACATAATCAAGGAAACAAAATCACAATGAAAATAAATTTACAATACACTCAAAATATAAAGATTTTTGCTGCTTGCTCAATCTGTTCCTAGGCAACCACTGTTTGATTTTTCTCTCTCTCTCATTGTAGACGAGTTTCTATAAATTATATATCATGTATTCTTTTTCATATAGATGCTCTTGTCATAATAATTACTGACAATGAAAATGTAGAGTAGTTGATTCTATTATACATATGAAGGCTAATTTACTCATTAATTTAGTTGCTAAGAAAATACGGTCTCTTGCAGCTTTGATTATTATAAATAACATCACAATGAATACTCGTGCACAGATTTTTGTGGGAAGTTAGAATTTTAGTTCTCTTGGATAAATGCCTGAGAGTGGAGAGGAACGACAAGCACCATGTGACTAATTAAAAAAAGATCCGCCCTAAACTGTCTTTCAAAGTTACATTCAAATTACTAAATCATATCAATGACCTACCATTGGCATTTGCATATTCTAGTTAATGTGCTTGTGTCTAGTGTGCTTGCTTAGTGTGTGCTGTAATATTTACTTTTTAGAACTAATATAAAATTTCACATTCTGAAAAAAGAAAAATCCTTCATATTATGCATGAAGAAATATTCACTTCCCCATTTCTCAGTGTTTGCTAGGCAATTATATATATTTAAGAATATTTTATCTAGAATATTTTAATGATAATATTTTCAGAGATTTTCCCTTGTATATTCTAGAATCATATAAGACCCGGAAAATTATCATGTTCTTACTTAATGACATAAATATAGGTGCATGGAGATGGGATAAAATCTGTATACATTAAAATGACCAAAATTATGTGTGTGTGTGTGTGTGTGCGCTAATGAGCAAATAAGACATAAAGAATTCCAGGAAGTAATTAAACAAAAATACAAGGGCAGGTTATGAGCAAACATGTCTTAGGAAGGTCTCTAAGACTTGACCTTTGAGGTGAAACATAGCAGACAATAAGGAAGAAATCAGAGAAAGACTAGGGGAAGTTCTTCATAAAATAGAACATGGAAAATATGAGCAGTAAAAACTGAACAGAATAAGACAGTCATTATATGGGACCTGGAGTATGTCAATGAAAATAAAACATTAAGGGTTAATTTTTCAGATGGATTCCACATGAATGGATAGCATTTATGATACTGATAGTGGGAAATTGGGTTTTGTGTCATGGTTTGTTTCAAAACACATAGACCATGCAACTTGATTTAGAATTGTAAATGGCATTTTGGTTGCTTAATAGATGAAGCAAGTATGAATGTGGAATAAATATTAGGATGGTACTGCAACTGTGTCAGTGAAAGTGCAGTTAAGTTAAGAAAACACTCTAGGGACTGCTGCTGTGATAGTGGTGGCAGAAGTACCAGCCTTGCACTAAATTCTGTAGCATTAGTGTCATAATAAACCCTGTCAATCCTTATGATGCTCACTGAGATAATAGTGCTGTTGCTCTGATAGTCATGCTATCATGCTACCTGCATATGGGTACTTCCTCAAGGAAATTCTCTAAAATGCATTTTTAAAGAAGCAAAGTCTGATTTATTGCATATTGAACTTACATTAAGGAAGGGATTCAAAAGTTTATGAAGCATTTTTGAGACATAAACATTTCTTGCAAATATTAACACAGTCATTGATAAACTTAGTAAAACATCATGTTTATTTTGGTATTAAGGAGAATAGTGTTGTTCATTGACTTTGGATGGATACAAAATACTGTCAGAGAAAAAGAGATTCACTTAAGCAGGAAGAGAAAAGACTAATAAACTCTGGAGTTGTACTGTAGAGGATGTGTAAGTGATTTTGAGAGAGAGTACACAGTGCAAAAAGCAACACAAAGAGTCCTTTCATTTCCAAAATTTCATTTTGGTTCCTTTTCATGTTTCGATGCTTTGCCAAAGTTGTAATTCTATTTTTTGAAGTTTATCTTCAGGTAAATACTGTTTTCATTCACTTTTATATTATCATGCAAAGTTATAAATAGATTTGCTTGATTTGTTCACCTACTTATTTGAGTATTTTATGTTGTCATTGGTTCTTTTTGAAAGTGAGAGTGTGCTTTACTTCAGAGATTTCAGTGATATTGACTATCATTATAAGAGAGCTGGAGGAATGAGAATAGATGCTGACAGGTAGTTGTCTCATGTTATTAGTGTATATGCTCTGTTTATTTTTCTTTTGCATGTATTTCACTTCTAATTTCCTTTTTGTTCTAACTGAATTTCATTGTTCTATTAATTTTCTCATAATTATGTAGCATAACTTCTTGGAATGAAGTCTATTTCTTCCATTTGTTTAGCAAGTAATAACTGTGTTGTTTGTTTTGTTTTCATCAGTAGGCCTGGGTTTTATTAGTTATAGGACATTCTTTTGAATCATATTTATAAGTCAGTAATGTTTCAGCAAATGTAGCATTGTAACAATATTTGGAAAATACCTAATTCATTGATAAATTTTGAACATGAAGACCTGTGGGAACAGACCTGAACCAGTGACCTCTCTGGGAGCACGTCTCAGTAGTGACCTCTGTAGCACTAGACTGAAACCAGGGTCCTCCACAGTAGCAAGACCAAGCAAATGACCTCCATGTGAGTAGGCCCAAATGATCACTGGGATATTAGAGTTAACCCTGGGAGCACGACCTTGAACTCTTTCAGGAAACCTAGTCTTTAATGGGGTTTGTGTGCAGAGTGCTACAACTTGCTTAATGGCAACATAGTCTGGCTGTGTGACTAAAAATGCAGCTGTAAGCATGACTTGCAGAGTCAGCAAACAGTTCTGCCATGCTTGACTGGGTGGCGCAAACCGGCAGTGCTGTATTTCCACTAGAAAAGGTGCTGCTTAAGTTCAAAAGAAGAACTTAGCATTTTAAGAAGCGGTCATAGTCACAAAATAATTATAAAAGCACAATAAAGACAAATTCGTGTAGAAAAGACCTCTGAATGGGTCACAGTGTTGGATAAATGTACATAGTCTTGACAGAGAGGGGAAAAAGAATATAGACAATTATAAAAAGAAGTAAATGGCTTATAAAAATAAAATGAAGTTTTTAAAGATACAGAGTACAGACTTTCATAGATTAAAGGAGTAAAGTTAAAAAATAAATGTTAAAAAATAATAGAGTAAAAAAATAAGCCATGTAAAAATGGAAAATTCATAGAGAGTCTGGATTATGTATATTATTGTGTTTTCTTTGAATTTTTTGACTGTTAATAAGCTACATAATGAGAGATGGATTACCAAGTTAAACCAACTTCAGAATTTGAGTCTAAGGATATGTTGTTTTGGAAAAGAGGTTCCTTTTTTTGTTTCCACAGAAGATAAGAATCTTTGGAATTTTTACATACTAATGTGGTTTGATGGACCAAGATCCCCTGAAAGGCCCCCTTTAACACCCCTCAAAAATTGCTTCATCCAATAACAGCAGGAAGTAGGTTAGAGAGAACTATGTCCAAATCTCCCAATATTGTTTATAAATGTTTGTTTATATTTAAATTAAGAAATGCTATAGACATTTGCATTGGCATGAATGTTCGTTTATTGATACAAATTTCAGGTCAATTTTATTATATATATATATTTTTTTTTTCTTGATTACAAAGATGTATTTCAGATGGATAGGGATTCTTCAAATCTTTCAAAGACTACAGAATATGGCATTTAAAGTGTTTTAAGAATTTAGGACTTTTCATGACAAAGAGACACAGCTGCTCCTGGCAGCACCAATCTACTTTAAGAGGAAGACGGACATCAAAGAAGCTCCTCATGAAGGTAGTTAGCCCTTTGGGCAAAAACTACTTTTACATGGGCTGCTTGATGGTAGGTTGTGTAAACTGAACAAGCAGGACCCAGTTACTATTGACCTAAAATAGTGTACTGCCTACAAGAAATGCTAGTATAATGGTGACAAAAAGCTTGTGGTTTTAACCACATGGTTAAGGTCCATTCCATTAGATGGAAAAAAAAACATGTCCAACACTACTATAGCAGACAGGAACCTGAGACTAATTATCACATGAATCTAGGGAAAAACCAAGTACTACCATTCTATCAAAAGACAATTACAACAAAGGACTCTAACGACATTCTTCTACAATCATAGATTATCTTGGTCAGCAATCATCACAGAAGTTTCTTCTGACAGAACACATCCAGACAACATACAGACAGGTTATCCATGTGCTTGGTTAGAGTTACTTTGAGATATTTTATGCTATTTGTGGCTATTGTGAAGGGTGATATCTGATTTCTTTCTCAGACCATTTATCATCTGTGTAAAGGAAGGCTACTGAATTCTTTGAGTTAATCTTGCATCCTGCTCCATTTCTAAAGGTGTTTATGAGTTGTAGAATTTTCTTGGTAGAATTTTTGGGGTTGCTTATGTAAACAATTATTTCGTCAGCAAACATTGAGAGTTTGACTTCTCCTTTTCTGATTGGTATCCCCTTGATATCCTTTTGTTATCTTATTGCTCTAGCTAGAACCTCAAGGAATATATTGAATTCATATAGAGAGAGTATATAAACTTTTCTGGTTCCTTATTTCAGTGAGATCACTTTGAGTTTCTTTCCATTTAATTTGATGTTGGCTGTTGGCTTGCTGTATATTGCTTTTATTATGTTTAGGTAAATTCCTTGTATTCTTGCTCTATTCAAGACCTTTGTCATGAAGGGATGTTGTATTTTGTCAAAGGCTTTTTCAGCATCTTATGAGACTATCATGTGGATTTGTTTTTCAGTTTGTTTATATGGTGGATTACATTGACAGATTTTTGTATGTTGAACTATCCCTGCATCTCTGGGATGAAGCTGACTTGCTCTGGGTGAATGACTTTTCTGATATGTTATTGGATTTCATTTGCCATTGAGTATTTTTGCATCAATGTTCATGAGTGAGATTGGTCTGTTTCTTAACTTTTTTTATAATCTAAAAATTGTGTTAACATTACTCATTTTTAACTCTGTGGTTTGGTGCTGGGCCTTAGAACACAATCACTTCTCTCCAGTACCATAAATGTAGCTAGTGACTCTTCTGATGAATTGTGTGACATCTGCAAATATCTTAGTATGTTACTCTTCTTCTTTCTGCATTAGCTCTTTTTTTTTGTACTCTCTTAGAACGTTACAGGTATTCATTCACATACTCTAATAACTGTAGTTCTGTTGTCAAAGGATGAATGCCGTGGATTTTATTGTGGTTATAAACAGCCATTAATCTATTTTTAATCAACATTCTCTATGTAAATTATAACAAAACACTGGTAAAGTAAGTAGGTTCTTTGCTTTCCCTGTGTTATTCATTTAGAATATTTGCTAAGGTTTGTATTGAACAAGAGGATTTACTTTTAGTCACTAATAATGATTTCAAAGAAAAATAGCATCTCACTTCTGCCATGGTTGTTCATTCTTATAATATCTGAATCTTAGAATCAGGGGTTAGAAGAATAAGTATTTCAACCTTGCTAGCCTACAATACATAAAATCTTTTCTTAAAAAAATTAGAGGAATATCATTGCTGTGGAATAATCATTTAGTAGATTGTGAAGATTTGTCACTGTGATAGGTCTAATAAAGAAACTGACTGGTCAGTATTTGGATAAAATAAACTTAGGTGGGGAAACCAAACTGAGAATGCTGGGAAAGAGGAGGGTGAGGTCTTGTGTTGCCAGCCAGATGAAGAGGGTGCAGGAGATGAATATGCCATGCTAATAAATGTACCACCATTTGGCAAAGGGAAAATAAGGAATATGGGTTGATTTCAAATGTAGGAGATAGTTAGTAACAAGCATGAGCTATTGACTGAGCATGCATTCATAGGTAATATTAAGTCAGTTATTTAGGAGCAGGCAATTGAGATGGGAAAATCCCACCTGCACATCTCATTTGAGGAAGCGGGTGATAAAGATTAAAGAAATAGTTAAATGATAGTTTTGTAATTTGTGTTTTTAATTATTAAAAGGAGAAAATTTCAAGGAATTGATTCTGATGAAAATTTTAATTGTTTTTAAGGTATTAATGCTACAGTTAAAAATCCCTGGTCAAGAAAACAGAATTCTATCTTGGGTGGAGATCTAATATTACATTTGGAGCGGTCTTTCCATTTTTTCAGGAACTATGCCTAAGAATGTAAGGACAGTATAAGCTGTGCTAAAGAAATAGGTAAAATAATTAGTGTTTTAAAGAGATGTTCTTTTCTTCCCAGAATGCTTAACTCTACTGCAGTACCTACAGTTTGCAGACATATAGGGTAGTGAGTCTGCCTTCTTTCCTGAATTTTTCCTTTTCTTATATCTCTTCTCTAAGCATGTGTTAACACTTTTGACTTCCATTACGTTTTGGAATTCCTTTATTATTCATATCACATGTCTGACCTACATGCCATCTGTAATACATAGATTCTAGTTCTTTTACAATTGTCCTTCACTCTCCTACTTTACAGTGTGCCTGACTAGGAGTTATCTTTTAAAACTCTAATAAAGCTGTCCTTGTACTGCAATTTGAGTCCATCCTTAAATTCTGTCACTAATTTGTCTAAGAATCCCAAGAAAGGATTCTGCCATCATTATCAGATTAATGATTTCCTATAGTTGATGAAAATAGTGGGTTTACTGTTAAACAACTTTTTAAATTTCAGTATAATTGGTTATATTTCAATTTTTCTCCCTCCTCTTTCTGTGTCTCCAATTTTTCTATGTGTGTGTGCATACACACAGACAAATACTGAGAATTAAACGTAAATTTTAAGTTACCTATGAGTCTTACTCACTTAAAGTTCTATAAATAATAATTTTTAAAACAAATGAAAAAAAAATCTTAGAGACAAGAGTCGAATAATTAACTTAACACATGTTACATTGGATATTACTGATGTCAAGGTGATTAAATATAGAATTTTAATACAGAATGACTCACAGTTTAAAAGTTCACATGAGTTAAAAATCCCCTGGATTGCATTGGTTTTATAAAGAGCAAGTAATTTATATGTACAATGTTCATACAACTTATTTTGATATTTCAGTTTCTTTTTAATTTGTATAGTCTTTTAAAAAGAAACAAAAGGCTTTTAAAACAGTTTATCAACATTAAAGACATACATTGAGCATTTATCACTGGATTTGAGTTAAGGCATATGGCTGAATAAAATTCCTGAAGATTAGTGAAGAGATCTATGCGACAGAAAAGACAGGAACACCTTCAGAAATTCAATATTCTCAGACTTGTTTTAAAAGCAGAAAATACACGTAAAAATATGAAAGAGTAAAAAGGAAAACATTCAACCTAGGAAACTATAGTCGAGTGTTAGAGATCCTGACAAAAGTATTTCACGTACTTCATGGTAAAACCAAATAGTAACTATAAGGTGACATTCCTTCAAGTCTAGGTTGGTGAAGTTGCACTGACCTAGTACAGAAGTCTACAATGTCTGTAAAGGGTGGTACAATTGTAAAAAACCATAATTAAGAAGGCAGCAACAGGAAAGGTTAGGCCATTTTATGTTATCAGTTACACCGTAGAAATAATGTTTTTGCTAGGAAGAGAGTCATATTTCCACTGTAAAAGAAATAAAAACAACAACAAAAGTCTATTCATTTGTTTTCTTGGTATTAGGCAATTCTGACTTCTTAACATAAACATGAAAATGACTTTGTATGACTTAAATATGTTGTATTTATATGTTTAGAAATATATGAATACATATTCATATATCTATATATCTATGTATTGTGAGGGTCCAGTGCTATCCTGGACCCGTAATTATTACTTTCTACCAGACCCCAACATAAACTATCTCTCTCTGGACCAGGGGGGGAAAGGGAATAAAGACACAACTCACATGGCTTTATGGGAGGGAGAATCTCAGTGGTCCCTCATGAAGTCCTGAGTTCACATCCTGAAGGATTCCTCTCATTTATTCTCCAAACAGTCTTTATACCAAAACTTAACTGAGGGAAAATACATTAGCATTCTGTTTCCTAGGTAAACAGGTGAATGGCTTTTAGTTACATCCACAACTACCTGTCTGCTTAAGTAGGTTTGAATCAGCATTGCTATCAGGCATCTCCCAAATTACAAAGAAAGGAGCAAAACAACATCCTGACCCTTTGTTAGAACAGCAGCAGCCTATCTGGAAGGTTATTTGACCACCTCAGGTGAGGCCTATAGCTTTAGAGTCTGGCTGCCACACCATATAGAAATATAAGCCATATATAAAATTTCAAAATTTTTCTTTAAAAACTTCAAATATTTATGAAACTTGTAATGTTTTGTAACTTCATAAGCAATATGCCATGGGGAAGTCTCTACGCCTTTCCACATTGTATATTATGAATTCTAAATTTTGATCTTTCTTATCTATTACTTATTATTATTATTATTATTATTATTATTATTATTATTAGGGATAGGAAAATATCCTCTCAATGAGCTACATCACCATGTATGTTTTTTAAATTACAATGAAAATCTCAAAAAAATTACATGGAAAGTTTTTTGAAAGATATTTATTAATAAAAAGGGTTAAAAGTGAAGGTTTCTTCTCAGAAATTTCTTAATGTGTTCTAATGTGACTGAGTCAAATGATAGTCTTGAATGAGTAACTTCTTGTAAATACTTCATCCATTCTTTCATTATAGTTGAGCAAGCTGAGAGCCTACTGATTTCCTGATACTAGATTTTTCTATGGCAAAACCTGTGGATGTCCTGGGTTACTTTTCCATCTTTTCAGAAATACCCTCTGCTTTATAAAATCCTCATGATTACCTGGTATCCATTGTTAGCAGTAATACGGTCAGTTTCTTGTATCTGGAAACCTCTGAAGACTGTTGCAAGCTGCCACCATATCAGTTTTATGGAACTTATTTTATTTTCCTTTTTCAAATTCCGAGAAAGGGCAAACACATACATACAAACATACATACACACACACACACCACTAAGGTTTTGGGAGCCATGATATTTTTAGTTTGTACACAAACATACTTCTTGGTGTAAAGATACCTGCAAGTTTCAAGTCTAACTAATAGAAACCATAGAGGCAAAATTCAGCATTCAACAGGATTTTGATTAAATTTTGAGAAACACGATATTTGCTTCAGTAATTCTGCATAATTGGTATAGTCAATTAAATTTAAACTTACAAAATCCAGATATTCAAATTATTTACCTACTAATGTAGCATATTGTGTTTTAAATTTTAAGCCTATTAAGAAAACAAATCTCTGTATCCTTGAAATGTCACACGATTGTTAAAATGAGAGTTAAAAAGGGAAACTTTTATAATAATATTTTCATGAAAATTATTGATTTCTCTAATGATAAGCTTTTTATTTTGAAACATTCTTTGGTGTAAGAGTTTCTTCTGTTTTTTGTGTTGCTTTCATTGGATAATGAATAAAGAAACTGCCTTGACCTAGTTGATAGTGAAGAACTTAGGTGGGCAGAGAAAACAGAACTGAATGCTGGGAGGAAGAATGACAGAGTAAAAGAATCCATGGATCATTTGCCAGACTGAGATGGACACCAGCTAAAATCTCCGGTAAGCCAGTGCCACATGGTGATACACAGATTAATGGAGATGGGTTAAACTATTATGTAAGAGTTAACCAATAAGAAGTTAGAGCTAATGGCCAAGCAGTGTTTTAATTAATGTAGTTTCTGTGTGGTTATTTCAGGTGTAAGCTAGCTTGACAGCCAGGATAAACAAGCAGCCATGCTCCTTACAACAATTCTTCACTAATAGAATTACGTGCCACATAATGTACAATCTTAATGCCTAAAAGTATTATTTACTTTCTGTATTTTATTTATTATTCATTTATTTATTTTACATCCAGACCACAGCATCCCCACTTCTCAATCCCTCCTTCCCAATTCCCTCTATGCTCCACATTACCCTTCCTCTGGATTTCTTCAGAAAGGGTATGTAGTATGAGGGGCCGGCTTGTTGGGGTTTCCATCCTGTCTAGTACCCCACAGCTGGCAAATCCCAAAGAGAAAGTCACACACAGGACTCCATAAGGTTATAAACTGATTGGCCCATTAGGTCAGGCTTCTTGTTAACTCTTATAACTTATATTAACCCATTATTCTCATCTATGTTAGCCATAATGGCTTTGTACCTTTTTCAGCTGGGCAGGTTACGTGCTGTCTCTTCGGTGGTCTGCACAGGAGTGGAGAGAGAGCATCCTGTGTCCCAGAATACTCCCAGTCTCTTTACTCCACCCCTACTTCCTGTCTGGCTTTACTGCCTATACTGCCTGCCTGGCCAATCAGTGTTTTATTAAAATATGATTGACAGAATACAGACAATTCTCCCACACCAAGGGTAGGCCTCCCATGGGCATCAGAAAAGCATAGACCCTATGCATATATGAGATAGTTGTATAGCTTGGTCTATTTGTGGAACTCCTGGCATAATCATGGAGAAGTCACAGAAATAGGAATACAACATGAAATACCAGTGTGTATCAAATCAACAGAAAGAAGTTGAGAGCACTGAAAAAGGTAATTCAGTTCCTGTTCTTGTATTCAGTTGAAACCTAAAATAAACAGAATTTAGATGTTTAAGGTGAATCATCTTTCCTCAATTAACCTCACTTAGAAAAACTATCTTTGGTATGGCTAGAGGTTAACCTAAACTAGATAATCCCTCACAGTTATACATAAGAATTGTCTCCTAGGTGTTTCTACATCCTGACAAGTTGACAATAAATATTTGCTAATACAGTACATTTAGATATTTCTATAAGTACGTGTATGACTATAATAAGAGGTATATAAATAAACAATCTCTACATGGAGGTAGAAGTGAATGCCTGAACTAGTGGTGGGACAGTCCAACTCTCTATGTGCAAACATCTGGGGGCGCATCCAATGCCCTTCCCCCTCATACTGCAGCTCCAGTGACAAGGAATAGGCAACCTCCCTAACCCTCCCAACATCTGCTGCCAATTAAGTGAACACTGGAGGCACAGACCCACCTGAACCAGTGGGAGGTAGACATGGGCAGATGGCACTGTCAGAATACACTCAACAACATAAAGAGCAATACGACAGTACCAGAAACTAGTCAGTCAACAACAGCAAGAACTGAACATCCCAATACATATGAAGCAGAAGAAAATTATCTTAAAAATTTTATGAAGATGATAGAGGCCCTTATAAGGGAAATAGAAAATTATTTTAATGAAGAGAAGGAAAAGACAAGCAAAAAAGGATACAATCAATAAATGTCTTAAAGAAAGTCAAGAAAAAAGAATGAAATAGGTGAAGGAAACCATTTACAATTTCAATAGAGACAATGAAGAAAGCACAAACCATGGGAATTCTGAAAATGGAAAATCTGGGTAAATAAATAGGAACTTCAGACACAATCATAACAAGCAGAATGCAAGAGTTGGAAAAGGAAAACTCTGGGACTGAAGATATGATAGAAGAAACAGACTCACTGGTCAAAGAAAATGTCAATTCCAACAAATTTTTAACACAAATTATCCAGGAAATCTGGGATACCATAGAAAGACCAAACCTAAGAATAATAATAATAGAAGGAGATGAAACCCAGTTCAAAGGCAGAGAACATGTCGTCAATAAAATCATAAAAGAAAACATTGACAACCTAAAGGATATGCCTAAGACGATACAGGAAGGTCACAGAATTCCAAATAGACCAGACAAAAACAAAAATTCACCTTGTCATTTAATAATCAAAACACTAAACATACAGAATAAAGAAAAATATCAAGAGCTGCAAAGGAAAAAAGTCAAGTAACATGTAAAGGCAGACCTATCAGAATTACACCTGACTTCTCAATGGAAACTCTGAAAGCCAGAAAGTCACAGATAGATGTTCTGCAAACACTAAGAGATCATAGATGCCAGTCCAGACTACTATACCCAGCAAAGCCATCAATCATCATAGACCACGAAAACAGGATATTGCATGATAAAACAAGATTCAAAAAGTACTTACCCATAAATCTAGTCCTGCAGAAATTACTAGAAGAAAACTCCAAGCCCAGGAAGTTAACTTCACCCATGAAAACACAAGTAATAGATAACCTCATATCAGGAAATACCAAAGAAGGGAAACACATAAAAAACACCGCAAAGACAAAAACAAGCAGGAATTAACGATCACTGGTCATTAATGCCTCTTAATATCAGTGGACTCAATTCACCTCCAAGAAGAAAAAAGCAGGATCCATCTTTTTGACGCAAAAGAAGGAACGAAACTCAACCTCAAAGACAAAGGATACTTTAAAGTAAATGATTGTGAAAGGATTTTCCAATCAAATGAACCTAACAAACAAGCTGTTGTAGCTATTCTAATATATAACGAAATAGACTTCAAACTACAGTTAATCAAAAGTGATGGAGAAGGCCATTTTATATTCATTACAGGAACATACATTAGGATGAAGTCTCAATTCTGAGAATATATACCCAAAATAGAAAGACACCAACATTTGTAAAATAAATAAATAAATAACTAAATCTTAAATCACAAATAAAACCCCACACACTAATAGTGGAAGACTTAAATACTACTCTTTCACCAAAGGTCAGATCTGACAGGTAGATAATTTACAGAGAAATAAGGAAACTTACAGGTGTTTGACTCAAATGAATTTAACAGACATCTAAAGAATATTCCACTCAAACACAAGAGAATTGACCTTCTCAGCACCTCATGGAACCATCTCTAAAAGTGACCACGTATTCAGTAACACAGCAAATCTTAACAGATAAAAAAATTAAATAACCCATATATCTTATCAGATCACCATTGCTTAAAGTTAGAATTCAACAACAAAAACAGCTGCAGAAAGCCTACAAACTTATAGAAATTGAACAATGTTCAACTAAATCACCCCTGGTTAAGGAAGAAATTAAAGACTTTCTAGAATTCAGTGAAAATGAATGCACAACATACCCAAACCTATGAAACACTATGAAAGCGGTATTAAGAGAAAAATTCATAGCACTAAGTACCTATATAAAGTGAAGAAATCTCACACTAGTGACTTAACTGCACACGTGAAACTTTTAGAACAAAAACAACATCAACAAAACAAACTCATACCAGAGTAGTAGCTGTTAGGAAATTATCAAATTGAGGACTGAAATCAATAAAATGGAAACAAAGAAAAAAATACAAAGAGTTGGTTCTTAGAGAATATCAGCAGGATAGAAAACTCTTACTTATAGTAAACAAAAGGCAGAGATAATATCCCAAATTCACAAAATCAAAAATTGAAAAGGGAGGACATAAAAACAGATACTAAGAAAATTCAGAGAATCTTTAGGTCACACTTCATAAAAACCTGTACTCCATAAATTAAACAATTTAAAAGAAATGAACAATTTTCTGGATAGTTACCACATACCAAAATGAAATCAAGACCAGGCAAACAAATTAAATAGACGTATAATCCCTAAGGAAATGGTCATCCATAGTCTTCCAATCAAAAAAGACCATGGCCAGATGGTTTCAGCACAGTATTCTATCAGAATTTCAAAGAGTGTCTATTGGCAATACTTATAAATTTTTCCAACTAGAGAAACTGAAGGGACAATGCTAAACTTTTTATGACTCAACTAAGAAAGAAAATTACAGACAAATCTCTATCATTAACATTGACCCCAAAATACTCAAAATGCTGGCATACCAAATCTAAGAATAATACATAAAAAAATCAAATGATCAATTAGGCTTCATCCTAGAGATGCAGGGATGGTTCAACATCTGAAAATCTGTGAGCGTATTCCATCATATAAATAAACAGAAAGAAAAACAAAAAACTATATGAACATGCCATTGAATACAGAATAAGTCTTCCTTAAAACTACGCTTCTCTTCATGATAAAAGTCTTGGAGATATCAGGAACACTAGGAACATATATAAATATAATAAAGGAACACCTTCAATAATGTGGCAGAATAAAAGACAAAATCAGTAGCCCTTCTATATACAAATGATAAATGGGCTGAGAAAATAATCAGAGAAACATCACCTTTCACAATAGCCACAGACAGATTAAAATATTTTGGGGTAACTCTTAGCAAGCAAGTGAAAGACCTATATGATAAGAACTTTAAGTCATTTAAGAAAGAAATAGAAGATGATATTAATGAAAATGTGTCTCATGCTCTTGGACAGGTGGAATCAACATAGTAAAAATAACAACCCTACCAAAAGCCATCTACAGATTCAATACATTCACCATCAAAATCCCAACTCAATTTTTCACAGAACTTGAAAGAACAATACTAAACTTCATATGGAAAAAATAAAAACCGAGGATAGTCAAAACAGTTTTGCATACTAAAGGAACTTCTGGAGGCTTCACCATCCCTGACTACGAGCTCTCCTATAGTGCTATGATAATAATTAAAAAACCCACCTTGCTATAGGTCTAAAAACAGACATATGAAACAATGGGATAGAGTTAAAGACTCTGACATAAATCCACACTCCGATGAACACCTGATTTGACAGGGAAGTCAAAATTGTACAATGGAAAAAAGAAACCATCTTCAACAAATGGTGCTGGCTTAACTGGATATCCACTTGCATAAGAATGAAAATAAATGCTTTTCTATTCCCATGCACAAAACTCAAGTCCAAATGGATCAAATACCTCAACATCAATCCAGTTACACTGAACATGATAGGAGAGTAAATAATAAGTAGCCTTGAATGTGCACAATAATACTTCCTAAATATAACACCAGAGGCACAGGCATGGAGAACAACAAATTATAAATGGGATCTCCTGACACTGAAAGCTTCTATAAAGCAAGGAACACAGTGAATAAGACAAAAATGGAGCCCACAGGATGGGCAAAGATTTTAACAAACCCCACATCTGACAGGGGGCTAATCTCCACAATGTATAAAGAACTCAAGAAACTAAATATCAAAATACGAAATAATCCAATTAAAAAATGGGCACCGATCTAAACAGAGAATTCTCAAGAGAGGAATCTCAAATGGCTGAAAAACACTTTAGGAATGTCTCAATATCTTTAGCCATCAGGGAAATGAAAATCAAAATGACTCTGAGATACCATCTTACACCTCTCAGGATGGCTAAGATCAATAACACTAATGTTAGCTTATATTGGAGAGGATGTAGAATAAGGAGAGCACTCCTCCATTCATGGTGGGAGTCTAAACTTATACAGCCACTTAGGAAAACAGCAGGGCAATTTTTCAGACCTGAAAATCAATATACATCAAGAACTAGCAATACACCTTTTGGGAATATACTGAAAGGATACACAGTCATACATACCACCAGGGCATTTGTTCATCATGCTCATAGCAGCATTATTTGTAATAGCCAGAACCTGGAAACAACATAAATTCCTGTAGTGATAGTTCATTGGTACTTTAATAAATAAAGTTTGCCTGAAACCAAAGAGTGAAAGAGATACACTGCTCAGCCTTATAGAAAACGCAGTGGGGACCCACACCTTTAATTCCAGTAGCCATGCTAGTTTGCCATAGAAACCAGGTGGTAGAGGTACATGCGTTTAATCCCAGCACTAGACAGGAATATAAGACAGGAGACAGCTCTCACACACAGTCTTATTCTGAGATCCCTGGGAACAGGATTTACATTTCATACTGAGGTAGAGGAAAAAGCCAGTGGCTGACTTTTTCTTTTCAGACCTTCAGGTTTAACCCAAATTTTTGTCTCTGGATTTTTATTAATTATGCTACAGATTCCCCTCAACCGAAGAATGGATAAAGATAATGTAACATTTCCACAATGAAGTATTTATTACTCAGTGGTAGAAAACAATTTTGAAATCTTGACATTTGCAAGGAAATGAATGAATTAGAATAAAACTAGCAGCCTGAGTGAGGTCATAGAACCCACTCTTTTGTCTTTTTTGGGGGGACCACCACCCAGTTTCCAAATAGATCACACAAGGAGTCTTATTCTTAGTTATAAATACCCACCCTTAGCTTGTCTTGTTTCTTGCCAGCTTTTATTAACTTAAAATCCTTCTATCTTTGACCTCAGGGCTTTTAACTTTCTCTATTCCTGTACACCTATTCTGTATTTCTTACTCTCTGTCTGGCTGTGTAGTTGGATGACTGGTGGGCTATCCCTTCAAGTCCTCCCATTTCTTCTCTTATTACCAGACCCTTATTCTTCCAGATTTCTCCTTGTATTTATCCTCTCTTTCTGTCAACCCCACCTATTCCTCTCTCCTGCCTCCCTATTGGCCCTTCAGCTGTTTATTAGACCATCCGTTGTTTAAGACACACCTAGTAACACAGCATAACAGAGTTAAACAAATGCAACATAGACAAAAGTAATGCATCATAAAATAATATTCTCAACAGTAAATATTCACTCAAAAGTGGATATTAGACATAAAGAAAAGAATAGTCAGGCTACAATCCACACCCCCAGAGAATATAGGTGAAAAGAGGACCCTAGGAGGTATATGAATGGAGGACCACAGGAAGGGGAAATAGTTAAGATCTCCTGGGTTAACTGGTAGAGAGGTAGAAGGGAGGGAATGGGTGATGGGAACATGAGGGTTTGAGATTGCTAAATTGCAGGAGGGACAGAGAAGGAAAACAATAAAAACAATACCTTGATAGAGGGAGTCATTCTGGTTTTAGGGAGAAACCCAGTGCTAGGAAAATTCCCAGGAATCCACCAGGATAATGACAGCTAGGACTCTTAGCTATTGTAAACAAAGTGCCTAATCTGGCCTTCCCCAGTCAGGCTAATGACCACCCTAACTGTCATCATAGAATTTACATCCAGTAATAAATGGAAGCAGAGGCAGTAATCCACAGCCAAGCACTGAACTGAGCTTCTGTAGTTTAGTTGAAGAGAGGAAGTAGGGATGATATGAGCAAGGGGGTCAAGATCTTGATGGGGAAAGCCACAGATACAGCTGACCCAAGCTAGTGGGAGCTCAGAGACTTCTGAGTGACAACTGGGGGAACCTGCATAGGATTGAACTAGGCTTTCTGAATATGGGTGACAGTTATGTGTGTTGATCTTCTGGGAGGCAAGGACTGGCAGTGGGATTAGGACTTATCCTCTGTGCATAAACTGGCTTTTTGACGCCCATTCACTATGGAGAAATGCCTTGCCCAGTCTTTTTTATTAATTTTTTCGATGGGTTTCATCTTTATTCTCTTATGTTTTTCTTCTTTCTGTTGTTCTTCCCTTTCCCCACTTCCTCCACTATTTAAACACCCCAACAAAATTTTACAGGCAATACAAGAATCTCCAAAAGGTCACATTCCATTTTGGGGGAGTGATTTTGGAGTATAATCAAGGTTTATTTTTCAAGGGGTAAAGTCACAGAATAGTGATCCATAATCCTCTACGTGCTTTAGGAAATAAGACCTAATCCAGCAGCCAAGGGAATCACATGTTACTCTATTTTTGCTTTTATAATACACAAGACCACGCCCAAAGTTGGTCAACACCCCAAAGGTCATTGGCTGAAAGAGTTCCCACAGCCTCTCCCTTTTTGTCAAAATAAGAGAGTTCCTTGTTTTCTTCTTTGCAAAACTGGCCTTTGTTCAAAGAACTGCCCCTACCTCAACCACTGACGAAATGCATGGAGTCCAGAATGGACAAGCAGGATACCAACAAAAAGACTGCCAAACACTGCCAAGAAAGACTAAGGTGGTTTTGAAAATTTTCCTGTTTCTGAAAATGATCTGTTAGTTACTCTAGGCCTTAGCTAAATCTGTTTGCCCCAACATTGCAAATGAGACTTTGGGCGATTGCCCAGGTAGGCAATTGTCTCTGTAATTACTTGCACCTTGCTCCCATGGGAGGAGGGGCTTGGTTCTTCCTCAAACTGGTGTGTCAGACATTATTGATTCACCAAGGGAGGCTTTACCAACTCTGATAATTGGATGGGTGGTGGGATGATGGATGTGGGGAGTGGGAGTAAGGGGAGGGAGTGAGGGGGAACCAGATTTTATATGTAAAATTAAAAATATTTAAATAAATTAAAAACTAGGAAACAATTTAAAATTATTTTTAAAAAGATAAAAGCACAGTATGTTTCTTTAAAATGTACTTGATAAAAATAGTAGTTAAAAATTGACCTTAGCAGAAGATTGTTTGGGCACAAGACAAAACCAAATTGAAAGTCTTATACTAGTGGTATACTCTTACTGTACAAAATATTCCTTTCATTAATTTATATTTATTATATAAGGATATATGGATATCTCCCTGTGTTTATAGAGTAACTATTTGCAGATATGTGTGTATATAATATATATGAACTTAAAATTAAAATAGACTATTATTGTACATGGTATTGTAATGGATAATCTGTGCACATAGGTATCCATGTACATAAATCTATAAGTACAATATACATACATAGATCATAGATGATATTCTAAAATGCAAGCAGATCATATAAATACTACATGTACATGATCATTGTTGCATTACTTAATGAACACAGATTTGAAATGCAAAGTGATAGTTCATTTGAAATGATGAAATGAGACATGCATTTGTATTTATATTTACAAATATGACTTTAATATTATGCAATAAACCTCATAATGGATTTTGATGTTTTAATATTTTTTCAGGAGCTTTTTATTTTACATTTCAAAACTCTTTTATTTTGTTTTTTTCAACTGTCTGAAATTTATTAAATTATAAAAGTTTCCATTTCCGCCCCTCCTCCCAACACCCTCCCACTCCTCACATGCCCCCTCCTCCTCCCTCTCCATCCCTAAGAGCAGTCAGGGTTTCCTGCCCTGTGGGAAGTTCAAGTTCCTTCCCCCTCCCTCCAGGTCCAGGAAGGTGAGTATCCAAACAGACTGGGTCCCAAAAATCCAGTATATGCAGAGGAAACAAGTCCCAGTGTCATTGTCAATGGCTTTTCAGAAAGACTCCAGGCCAGCCACATTCAGAGAATCCGGCCACATTCAGAGAATCCGGCCACATTCAGAGAATCTGGTTGAATCACATGCTCGTTCATTCCCAGTCCAACTGTCCTTGGTGAACTCTCATTAGATCAGTCCCCTTGTATCAGTAGGTGATCGCACCCCATGCGGTCCTGATTTCCTTTTTCATGTTCTTCCTCCTACTGCTCCTCATTTGGACCTTGGGGGGCTCAGTACAGTGATCCAAAATGGGTCTCCATCTGTATCGCCATCCATCGTCAGATGAAAGTTCCCTCTGGTCTTGCGTTCTTTGCTCACATCCTCTTTCCTACTGCTTCTCTTTGGACCTAGGGAGTTAAGTCCAGTGTTCCAATGTGGGTCTCTGTCTCTATCTCCATCCATCTCCAGATGAAGGTTCTATATTGATAAGCAAAATATTCATCAGTATGGTTATAGGCCAAGGCCGGTTCAGGCACCCTCTCCACTGTCCAGAGAACAATCTGGGGATCATTCCTTGGACCTGGGAACCCCTCCAGAATCAAGTCTCTTGCAAACCCTAAAATGACTCCCTTAGTTGAGATATATTCTTCCCTGATCCCATATTCATCCTTCCTCCCTCCTCCCATCCCAGTCCCGTGAGCTTTCCCCATTCCTCACCTACTCCCTTCTCTCAAACCCTCTCCCCTTCCAACAACCCTCCCACCCCCCCATGCACCCGAGGTTACCTGGCACTCTTGTCTATTTCCAATCTCCAGAAGGATAACTACATGATTTTCTTCAGGTTCACCTTCTTATTTAGCTTCTCTAGGATCACGATAATAGACTCAAAGACCCTTTACTATGGCTAGAATCCACTTATGAGTGAATACATACCATATTCCTCTTTTTGGGTCTGGCTTACTTCACTCAGTAAAGCGTTTTCGATGTCCATACATTTGCATGCAAAATTCAAGATGTCATTGTTTTTTACCGCTGAGTAAAACTTTAATGTGTATATGTTCCACACCTTTTTTAACCATTCTTCTATTGAGGGGCACCAATGTTGTTTCCAGGTTCTGGCTATTACAAATAGTACTGCTATGAACATAGTTGAACAAATGCTTTTGTAGTATGATAGGGCATCTCTTGATTATATTCCCAAGAGTGGAATTGCTGGGTCCTGAGGGAGGTTGACTCCCAGTTTCCTGAGAAACCGCCACACTGATTTCCACAGTGGCTGCACAAGTTTGCATTCCCACCAACAATGGATGAGTGTTCCCCTCATTCCACATCCTCTCCAGCATAGGCTATCATTGGTGTTTTTGAGTTTAGCTATTCTGACAGGTGTAAGATGGTATCTCAAAGTGGTTTTGATTTGCATTTCCCTGATCACTAAGGAGGTTGAGCATGACCTTAAGTGTCTTCTGGCCATTCGAAGTTCATCTGTTGTAAATTCTCTGTTCAGTTCAGTACCCCATTTTTTAATTGGGTTATTTTGAGTTTTCGTGTCTAGTTTCTTGAGTTCTTTGTATAATTTGGAGATCAGACCTTTGTCTGATTAGTGGTTGGTGAAGATCTTCTCCCAGTCAGAAGGCAGTCGTTTTGTCTTACTGACAGTGTCCTTTGCTTTAGAGAAGCTACTCAGTTTCAGTAGGTCTCATTTATTCATTGTTTCTCTTATTGTCTGTGCTACTGGGGTCCTACTTAGAAAGTGGCCTCCTGTGCCTATATCTTGTAGACTACTTCCCACTTTCTCTTCTATCAGGTTCAAAGTGGACAGATAAATGTTGATGTCTTTAAAACATTTGGACTTGAGTTTTGTGCATGGTGATAGATATGGATCTACTTTCATTCTTCTACAGGTTGACATCCAGTTATGCCAGCACCATTTGTTGAAGATGCTTTCCTTCTTCCATTGAATACATTTAGCTCCCTTGTCAAAAAGTAGGTGTTCATAGATTTGTAGGTTAATATCCGGGTCTTCTATTCGATTCCATAGGTCAACTTCTCTGTTCTTATGCCAATACCAAGCTGTTTTCAGTACTGTAGCTCTGTAATAGAGTTTGAAGTCAGGGATGGTAATGCCTTCAGAAGTTCCTTTATTGTATAAGATTGTTTTGGCTATCCTGGGTTTTTTGTTTTGTCATATAAACTTGATTATTATTCTCTCAAGGTCTGTGAAGAAGTTTGATGGTATTTTGATGGGGATTGCATTGAATCCATAGATTGCTTTTGGTAGAATTGCCATTTTTACTATGTTGATTCTCCCAATCCAAGAGCAGGGGAGGTCTTTCCATTTTCTGGTATCCTCCTCAATTTCTTTCTTCAAAGACTTAATGTTCTTGTCAAATAGTTCTTTCGCTTCCTTGGTTAGAGTAACCCCAAGATATGTTATGCTATTTGTGGCTATTGTGAAAGGTGATGTTTCTCTGATTTCTTCTCTGCTTCTTTATCCTTTGTCTATAGGAGGGCAACCGATTTTTTGGAGTTGATCTTGTATCCTGCCACATTACTAAAGTGTTTATCAGCTGTAGGAGTTCTTTGGTAGAGTTTTTGGGGTCGCTTATGTACACTATCATATCGTCAGCAGATAATGAAAGTTTAACTTCTTCCTTTTCAATTCGAATCCCCTTGATCTCCTTATGTTGTCTTATTGCTATTGCTAGAACTTCAAGCACTACATTGAAGAGGTATGGAGAGAGTGGACAGCCTTGTCGTGTTCCTGATTTCAGTGGAAAGGCTTTGAGTGTCTCTCCATTCAATTTGATGTTAGCTGTTGGCTTGCTGTATATTGCTTTTATTATATTTAGGTATGATCCTTGTATCCCAAGTCTCTCCAACACCTTTATCATAAATGGTGTTGAATTTTGTCAACTACTTTTTCAGCATCCAATGAAATGATCATATGGTTTTTGTCTTTCAGTTTATTTATATGATGGATTACATTGATCGATTTCCATATGTTGAACCAGCCATGCATCTCAGGGATAAAGCCTACTTGATCATAATGGATAATTTTTCTAATGTGTTCTTTGATTCGGTTTGCCAGTATTTTATTGAGTATTTTCGCGTCGATGTTCATGAGTGAGATTGCCCTGTAATTCTCTTCCTTGGTTGTGTCTTTGTGTGGTTTTGGTATTAGGGTAACTGTAGCTTCATAAATTGAGTTTGGCAATGACTCTTCTGTTTCTATATTGTGGAATACATTAAGGAGTATAGGTATTATCTCTTCCTGGAAGTTCTGGTAGAATTCTGCATTGAAACCATCTGGTCCTGGGCTTTTTTTGGTAGGGAGACTTTTGATAACAGCTTCTAACTCTTGACGACTAACAGGTTTATTTAGATTGTTCACCTGGTCTTGGTTCAACTTTGGTATATGGTACTTATCTAAAAAACTGTCCATTTCTTTTACATTTTCCAACTTTGTGGCATATAAATATATGTAGTAAGATCTAATGATTCTCTGAATTTCCTCTTTGTCTGTTGTTATGTCCCCTTTTCATTTCTGATCTTATTAATTTGCATGTTCTCTCTCTGCCGTTTGATTAGTTTGGATAGGGGTTTGTTGATCTTGTTGATTTTCTCTATGAACCAGCTTTTTTTTCATTGATTCTTTGGATTGTTTTCTGTGTTTCTATTTTGTTGATTTCAGCCCTCAGTTTGATTATTTTCAGTCTTCTACTCCTCCTGGGTGAATCAGCTTCTTTTTTTTTTTCTAGAGCTTTCAAGTGTGCTGTTAAGTCTCCAATGTGTGCTTTCTCCGTTTTCTTTAATTGGGCACTTAGTGCTATGAACTTTCCTCTTAGCACTGCTTTCATAGTGTCCCATAGGTTTGAGTATGTTGTATCTTTGTTTTCATTAAATTCAAGAAAGACTTTAATTTCTTTCTTTATTTCTTCCTTGACCCAGGTGTGATTTAGTAGTTGACTGTTCAACTTCCATGAGTTTGTTGGCTTCCTGTGGGTAGCATTGTTGTTGAATTCTAATTTTAATCCATAGTGATCTGAAAAGACACAGGTGGTTACTAATATTTTTTTGTATCTGTGGAAGTTTTCTTTGTTACTGAGTATGTGGTCAATTTTTGAGAAGGTTCCATGAGCTGCAGAAAAGAAGGTATATTCATTCCTATTTGGGTGGAGTGTTCTATAGATGTCTGTTATGTCCATTTGATTCAATACCTCCATTAATTCTTTTATTTCTCTGTTAGGTTTCTGTCTGATTGACCTGTCCATTGGTGAGAGAGGTGTGTTGAAGTCTCCTAATATTAGTGTGTGTGGTTTGATGACTGCCTTGAGTTCTAGAAGAGTTTCTTTGACATATGTGGGTGCCTTTATATTAGGGGCATAGATATTCAGGATTGAGACTTCTTCCTGATGAACTGTTACTGTTATGAGTATGAAATGTCCATCCCCATCTCTTATGATTGAGTTTAGTTTGAAGTCAATTTTGTTAGATATTAGAATGGCCACACCCGCTTGTTTCTTAGGTCCATTTGCTTGGAAAACCTTTTCCCAACCCTTTACTCTGAGTAGGTGTCTGTCTTTGTGGTTGAGGTGTGTTTCTTGTAAACAGCAGAATGTTGGATCCTGTTTTCGTATCCAATCTCTAAGTCTGTTCCTCTTTATAGGTGAATTGAGTCCATTGATATTAAGTGATATTAATGACCAGTGGTTGTTGACTCCGGTCATTTTTTTGGTTAGTAGAGTGTATGTGTTTTCCTTCTTTGAGTTGTACTTTTGAAGGGTCACTAGATGTCTGAGTTATTGTAGGCAGTGTTGGGAATGTTGGATTCCTTGGGTTGTGATTTTCCTTCTAATATTCTCTGTAAGGCTGTATTAGTAGCTACGTATTGTTTAACTTTGTTTTTATCCTGGACTATTTTCCTTTCTCCGTTGATAGTGAACAATAGCTTGGCTGGGTATAATAGTCTGGGCTTGCATCCATGGTCTCTTAGTTTCTGCAGTACCTCTATCCAGGAACTTCTGGCTTTCATGGTTTCCATAGAAAAGTCTGGTTTAAGTCTGATAGGTTTACCTTTATAAGTTACTTGATCTTTTTCCTTTGCAGCTCTTAATATCCTTTCTTTAATCTGAATGGTTTGTGTTTTGATTATTATATGACGAGGGGATGTTTTTTTCTGATCCAGTCTATTCGGTGTTCTGTATGCTTCTTGAACCTTCATAAGAATATCGTTCTTTAGGTTGGGAAAGTTTTCTTCTATATTTTTTTGAATATATTTTCTGGACCTTCGATCTGCAATTTTCTCCTTCTTCTACTCCTATTATTCTTAGATTTGTTTTTTTTTTTTATTATGACCCATATTTTCTGAATGTTTTGTGATGAGAATTTGTTGGATTTGCTGTTTTCTTTGGTCAGAGCGTTTATTTTCTCTATGGTGTCTTCATAATCTGAGATTCGTTCTTCTATCTCTTGTATTTTATTGGTTTTACTTGTTCCTGAAGTCTCTGTTTATTTACCTAGATTTTCCATATCCAGCCGGCCCTCGGTTTGTGTTTTCTTCATTGCCTCCATTTCAGTTTTCAATTCTTGAATTGATTCCATTACCTGTTTGATTGTTTTTTCTTGGTTTCCCAGGGTTTCCTTTACGAATTTACTCATTTCTTCCAACTTTTTGTTATATTTCTCTTCCATATCTTTACTCTTTTCTTTCATCTTTTTGTTATATTTCTCTTCTATTTCTTTAAGTGAGTTATTCATACCCTGTTTAAGAGACTCTATTGCTTTCATAATGACATTGTTTTCCACTTCTTCCGGAATATGGTGTTCAAGTCCTTCTGTCGTAAGGTCTCTGGGATCTGGTGTTTTCATGTTGTTTTTCAGATTGCTGGAGGAATTCTTGCCTTGGCGCCTGCCCATCTCTTCCTTCAGATGCTCTCCAATGGCTCTTCCTTCCGCTGGGTCTTCTGCTACTTGATTAGTGCCCCTTGCTATCCAGGAATCACTTTGCCTGCAGTCCTATCTTGCTGCAGGCAGGCCTTTAAATCAAAGGAACTCCCTCCCATTTGTACTCACCTCCCCAACCCAGCAGTGCCCACACAGGCAGAGTTGAAGGATTTTAAGCCCCGAAAAAGGGTAGAAGGGTCGGGGTTCCAGGCAGAAAGCCAGGATGGGGTAGGAGGAGAGAGGGTTTAGCTGGCGGAAGCCACCCCTTTGAAGTAGCCAGGGAGATAAGGATGGTGGGAAGATTGTGTGTTCCCTTACTGGACTTGTGTGGCGGTCAGGAATACACTTACCCCTCCATTGTATGTTCTGCTACCAGATCAGTGCCACTCGCTGGTCAGAAGTCTCCCTGCCTGCAGTGTTACCTTGCTGGAGGCAGGCTTTTAAAACAAAGGGACTCCCTTCCATTTGCACTCACCGCCCGTCCAGGCCCCGGCGCCCACCCAGACTCTTCAGGAGCTTTTTGAAGATTTTATGTCCATGTAGTATTTGTATGCTCATTGTGTATTTTAGAATTTACCTTAAATTTAGGCCTATGATACTAATGTAGAGTCATGCTTGAAGGTTATTTTTAAAAGCTGAAACTCAAAGTTTGTTATTTTTATCATGATGTTTATGTTTCATAACACATAAGTTTTTGAAAAACTTATAATCAGCATTTAGATGGGGCTATTGAGTTGGTTCCATGGCAAAGAACACTTGTTCTTTGGAAGAAAAAACACTCTATTTCCCCCAATCCGCATGGAACCTCATTACTTCCTCAGGTACCATACATGCATGGGCGTACAAACATATATGCAGGCAAAGCACTCATAGGAATAAAATAAATCTCAACAAATGTTAAAGAATCACATGGCACTGTCATCAGCACTCTACAAAAATTGCATTTTGTTTTAATGCTATTAACTTAAATCAAAGCTTTACTCTGACAATGAAATTGAAAATTCTATCATTCAACTCACTTTGATATAAATATTTTAGTTACAATTTAATTTATTTATTCTGATGTGTGAACTATAAAAGATTATTTCTACTCTAGTGAATAAAATTCTGCAAAAAATAACCACGTTTGTGCTCTATAATATTTTTCCTAGCAAAGTGACTTGGGGTAATGAGTGCGACATGACATTTATTCTACATTATACTTATCAAGTTGACAAAATATCTTTCTTACTTAATATTTAAATGAAACGAATATAGTTTTGTTGTCAACATGTAAAAAGTAAATTTAAATCAGTTTATGAATAGAAGAGTTTATAAAATTTGCATTTTCTGAGACTGGACAGATTGTGGCTCAGAAGTTAAGGGGGCTGGTTACTTCAGCACAGAACCCATGCTTATTCCCAGCACCCACATGGAAGCTAGCAACCAATTGTATCTCCAGTTCCAGGGGATGCTTTCACCTCTTGTTGACTTTGTGAGTACAGCATGCAAGTTGTGCACAGTCATACATGAAAGCAAAGCACATACACGAATAAAATAAAAGTAAACAAATCATATGAATACATGTGTGTGTGTGAGTGTGTAAGTGTGTGTTCCAATTTCATTGTTTGAACTACATGGCATATAATTGTAAGAATATCATATTTTATGAAATTTAACTATATGTCAAACATATTATGGCACATATTAATTGACATTGTACCTGTTAAAAAGAAAATCCCTATGAATAATGCTTTGTTGTTTATTTAATGGCCTATTTATTATTATACTTAGCAAAGTAAATATATATTTTAATAGTTATATAACATGTTTTTTGTATATACACTGTTACAAGTATGCCTTCATAATTGTTCAGAATGTCACCTTAAAGGCCAGAAAGAACTTAATTTCATTCCTTAACTGCTTGCATTAGAGTGAAAATTATCTCTAACTGCTAGTGTATCAATCCAGTAAATGTTAATATAGACCATAGAAGAACCTTCAGTCCCTTAAGGAATCAAGGTTAAGGTTCCTGTTGTGGAAATTATAAAATGTTTATATAGAATAGGCAATGCTATGCATATTTGTTCATAACACTTTTGGAAATAGAATGAAATTTAAAGCTTATCAGGCATTCTATAATGTTTAGTTTTGTATTTATATTTTATTAAGCATCAATATTTACCTGTACATGCCTAATATTATAACCAGCATGCTAAACTGATACTTATTATTAATTTATGTGCATCCCATTTGAATATTCCTGACTTACAAATCTTTTCCACACAGATTCACCCCATTCTGATGCAGACAGAATTTACCACTTGTTTGGGCTTTCAGTGCACTTTGTTCACAACAATGTTGAGCAGCAATTACTGACTCACAGATTTGTCTCTTCTAATAATCCAAATATTTCTAGAGCAGAGAGCATATGCTGTTTCTTTTGATTATCCCCAAGTATCTGTCAATGTTTATTGACTATACATGAATACTGAATTGTTTACAACCATAAGTAGAAGGGGTATGGCACTTTTCAAATGTAATTGTAACTGATTGTTACTATAATAGTAAGCAGATTTACCAAAATTCACAAAATTAATTGTACCATTTCCTAGGCTTTTTGTAGTTACATAAATCCTTCAAAAAGCTCCTGACAATGTGTAAAAATAGCAAAATTCATTATGATATTTATGGCATAATATTCAAAGCCATATTTGTAAATATGAATACAAGTGCCTGTCTCATTTCATCATTTCAAACGAACTATCACTTTACATTTCAAATCTGCATTCATCAAGTAATGCAATAATGATCAGCACTTGGAATTTGAACATGAGTACTAATCAGTAGATCTCTATTAAAGAAACAAGATCATGTTAATTAGTCACATTTCATCATGTTCTATATAAACAGTACAATGTCTAATAAGGAAACAAATTTCTATGCATCACATTCAGTTGCAGCATTCTGTCAGAAGATGTATTTCAAAGCCATCCTAATCTAATAATATTTTTAAAAAGCATTCAAATTGACTAGTCATCATTTTCTTCCATTTTAAACATTTCAAAACTCTTATATTTAATATTGTTGTTTGACTCATACGTGCATGTTATATACAGATGCAGATTAGCATTCAGACTTTGCACATATGCATGTTATGTATGCACTTTGAAACTGGATATAATTATGTAGAATGTCTAGGAAACCCCTGATCAAAGGAATTTCAGCAATTCTTTTTCACAGAAGTATGATTGCTTTAGAGGAAAAACAATTAATATTGATGATGTGTGTTTGAAAACATTAGGTTCCTATTTATATAAACAGATAAAATCAGCCTAAGAAACTTACAAAATTAACACATAACAAAAAATGATATATTTATCTGTTGTTAACCTTCATCAACTCCACATTTCATAGTCAAGTATCATCTCATTTATTATCTCTAAGGGAACAAATAAATGAATTCACTAAATTAAAGGAGATGAAAGCAAAATTTAAGCTTTAGGAATTTTAGTTTATTGAGAGTTCCCTAAAACATGCTTTGATCACATTTACCTACCTCCTCGAACTCTTCCCAGGAATAAGTTGCTCTTTACAACCCACCAAACTTTATGCCCTTCTTTATTTTGTTCTTTAATCATTCAAGCCCAGTTTATGCTGCCAATATATTCTTGAACATGTTGTCTTTGAGTGTAGCTGACTGATCAAGGGATACTCTCTAAGAGAAAACTGTCTCTCCTAGGAGCAGCAAACAGTTGGCAATGGCTCCATGACTATGGTAAGGATTATATGTGTCAAACTCTCCTGTCTATAATAGGATTTGATGTAGCCTGTTGTAATTGTTGTAGTTCAGTATATGCAGAAGTTCTTTGTGTATTTATTTACTGCTTCTAAATCTTCAGTTCTTTTAGTCTCTTCCACAACAGTTCCTGAGCCCTGTCAGAGGGCTATCTTGAAAACATGTTTAAAACTTTATTTCCTAGTATCCTCTGATTTAGGTATTCTGACCTTTACACACATAAGTAAGTTTGTTACAAAACTGACTTATTTATAAAGATATTCATTGCCTTGTGCCATTACACTTAGAGTTGCTACCCTTTGGCTTTGTTACTAACACTAGAGACATTAATTTAGTCAATTCTAATATGCTTAATCAGAGACTCATTTCACTTAATTTATCTACTAATATAACAGCATTATTGATTGAAGCCTTTAATTCTACAAATCCTTGGTTATATTTACACCAGTTAATTTTTATAATTTTGATTGCTTGTTCTCTGATTGCTCCTTAGACTGATGTGTCACCTGAATTCTTTTAGTTACTGGACTGGAAGTAAATTCATTTTTATACAAAAGAGTTATAAAGTTTAGCAAATATATATACATATATATGTATATTTACATATATATATTAAAAATCAAGAGATAAATATGGCATAAATGTAACAATAAGATACATTTATCAAAACATAAATAAAATTTCATAATGATATATCTCATTTTTGTATTTGTATTCCCAACAGGGAGAGGGGTAGGAATATGGGGGAGAGGAGAAAAAGAGATGAAAATTCAGATAAAATAGTAGTTGATTGTGACTCTACCTGGTGGAAATTTACTATCTAGTAAGCCAATGAAAAGGCATAAAAGAGAGATTGGAAATAGAAACCATAAAAAGCTAGACAAAGCTGGTGTAAAAAGTCACCAAATGCAAACCATACTGCCGAGTATAATATACATTATAACAGTTTTGGTCAGGTTGAACCCAGAGACTCACAAACATGTAACATTTGCCACTCTTCTTGACTGCTCAACAGAACCAGTTTCTAAAACTCTTTTGTCAAACACACCACACAGCTTGCTTCAATATATAGAGAAATAAAGCAGGAACTAAGTTTGATTCTCACTTGTTGCAGGATATCTCTCTTAGTATGGGACTACATAGGTAGCTGATGGAGTGATGGTTGAACAGGCATCAACAATCTTCCCCAACATTTAACTCTATGAACCATATCTTCAAGAAAAGTGCTTTTATTGGTACAATAATAGCCTAAATGTTACAGGGGTAAACAATTCACAGCCATTGGATCTAAGGTTTGATCTACAACAATGAACCCATACTTAGTACTGGAAATAAATTCCCAAACCAATAACTTAAAAGGTCTTAGTTTCTAGCAGGGAATTTAAGACTTTGGTTTACCCAGTTTGACATAGCACCAAACTACCTTCTAAACTGCGTATGCTTTTATCTTGACAAGAGTTACTTTCATAGTTAAAGATATATGTATCATTGAAGTGAATAAGATGAAAGAAAAGGCATAGCATGCACATATATTATGCTGAGAATAAAGGACAGTTGAGGGCGAGCCTTAAACCATGGCACTTACATCACTACTTAAAGTTCAAGGTATGTTGTAGAAGAGTGTGTGGAAAAAAAATGTAAGAGCAGGAAGTTAGAGAAAGGGATAGTGAAATACCATTTTCTAAGCATAAAATGGTGATGGGAATTATGAACTCCAAATGGCTGTACTTATCAGTGTTGGTCCTATAGAGTTTGTCCCTCAAAAAAGCCAACTATGAAGAAAGAAGAGGCTCACAGTTCCCTACCACAGACTGCTGACTGATTAGCAACTAACAGATTCTGGGAGATAGGTGCTAATATGATCCTACTGGGTACCCACTCATCAGTCCACTAGGCTCTGGTGATTAGCAACAAACTCACAGCAACAAAATAATGCTAGTTAAAGTCTGGAACATTAAAGAGAACAAAAACTACTAAATTTGGACAGAGATTTTAAAGAAAAAGGGGATGACAGAAGTGGGAGAGGAAAAAAGAGAGAGGGAAGTTAATCAGATGTACATGGTAATAAATTTATTAACAATTTTAGAGGATTTGGATTTGAACTAAGTGAATAAGTAAATGAATAGATAAATATCTACCATGGTCTCATAAGTAGTAAAGTGTATGAAAGTTTTCTTAAGTAATAATCAGAAGGGAAGGTCACTAGATCTTATAGAAGTAAATAAATTTAACTGTCAGCAAAAAGTCTGAATAAATTGTTCAACAAAATTTGCCAGTTTATGATATAGACAGCAGACTACAACGTTGATTTTCCTGAAATCTCCTCATGATTATACATTGTATGGTAAGCATTTTGTGGTATGAGTTCAAGGTTAATTAAAAGTAGACTAAATAGAGTAATGAATATTAAACATATATCATAAGCTCAGACCTGCACCGGCAAGGGTGATACACTTATTTTCCCATTGGACCTGTCTACTTTAATATTGTAAGGCATTTTAACTTAATATTACTAAAAAATCAACAAACATTATTGAATTATTTTTTTCTTACATAAATTAGATCAAAATCATCCTATGTCAAGCTCCAGGATGAATACAGATCAGGTAAGCTTGTTCATTGAGTAATTCTTCCCTAAATGTTTAGTCCCATGCCGTAGCATTCAAACACAAGCTATCTTTTGTCGATATACTGTACCCACTCTCAAACCTTTCACATATTTGATAATTTTATTTCTTCTATTGTCTACATAGTCCCATTTCTCTCCACATTCCTATTCTCCACTTCTTATTTTACTCCTTTCTGTAGTTTACTTTTTGGTAAATCCAGGATGGTTTTTCACTAGAAATTTTTTTCTTCTTCATTTTTGAATATAATCTGTTTCAGGCTTTGGCTGACTCAATAGTCTATTGCTGCATATTTAATGAAGCACCTACTCTCTATTTAAAACATGTCCACTTGCTTACTAAGCTTTGAAAATTTTCTATTTTCAATTGAGGGAATATATCATATATTTCCCTTTTTTTGCCCTGTTAGCTTTCCATTATTATAACAAATACCTGAGATAACCATGTTCATAAAGAAAAAATCCATTTACTGGAGGGTTTTTAAACCTTGAAGATGGGGTCAGATAGCAGATTATAGCAGAAAGCTGTTTTCAGGAGACACTTCTTACTTTACGACTTCAAGTGATAATGGTAGAAATGAAGGCTCAACTGAAGCATCATTTGTCATTTTCTCATTCAAATTCTAGCTCCTGGAGACCCAGGGTCTTCTTTAAAGTCTCCAACATCTGTAAAAAGCCATCCCTGAAAATCAAACCTTTACCATTTAAACCTCTGGGGGACACATATGCTGTAGCTTAGTTTCACACAATTGAATCTCATGTAAATGTTTTAAAAAACTGAAAATGCCATGAATAAATGTATTTCTGTGGGTTCTTAAAAAGTGTAGAATTTGAAAAATATATCAAAATATGTTTTTAAAGAGAAAAAAGAAAAGATAGTAGAAACAATAAAATGTAGCAAAATTCAATGTTATAATAATAATAAAGCTCAGAAAGTTAAAATTTAAGAAATATGAAAGAGGAAGAAAGAAACGCATAGTGGAGTAAATTAGGCACAACGATATAAGTGTCTTGAGATGAAAAGCATATAATCCAGGCAGAACATAAAACAAACAAACAAGCCAACAGACAAAACAAAACACAAACAAACAAACAGAAGCAGAGAGAGCACAAAAGTCTATAAGGTCAGGGAAGGGCTTGAGTCAAGGTCAGACTCTTTATAATTATTGGTGAAGATGAGGGCTGCTCTTCAGTCCTGTTCTTTCTGAGATCATCATTGTTGACTGAGCTCCAAATTGGAAAATTGTAATCTGCTATGCCTCATGGCATTCATATGTTGAAACAAGAATGAATTCCAGTGTGATGACATTTGAAGGTGGAGTTTATGGGAGGACGCTCTTTTGATGCTGTCATGAGAGTGAGGGTGTCATAATGGAACATTTATCTTTCTGTTACTACCATGTGTGTCCTTCCTTAATATATGAGTGAGAGTGAGAACTGAAGTTGTATGTAAGAGCCAAGCTTTCTTAATCCGTATCTCATACTTAGAATCATTTAAAAGCCCAATAAATAAATTAATGTTTTAAAACCAAAATCTTAGACATTTATATTTAATAAAGCCCATTTAAAATATTACAGATAAAGGAATGAATAATATTAAATTATATACATTATCAGAAAATTATAAAAGAAGATATTATCTCTCTAGACTAAACCAGAATAAAATAGGAGCTCCTTGTATATGGACTCACATTTCTATAAGACCTTGAACCTGAGATTTTCAGCCTCTCTCCTCAGTATATGCACTACATGTTCCTCCTTCATTCCCACCCCTTGATCACATACTGGACTACTACTGAAACTTCTTTGACAGAGCCATGTTTTAGGTTTGCATCTTTGGTGGCAATGAAGTGCTCCAAGATCCAGCACTAGAGCTTGGATGCTCCTAACTGTGAAGCGGCTCATAGATGGATTAGGTTTTGGGGGCTGACTGATTGAAAGTACTGGATCTGAGCCCTGAGGGCAGCCTAGTTGGTCATGTCACACGGAAAGTTTTTAGTCAAAATTGGATCAAATGAAGAAAAAAGATAAATGCACAAGTTACCTATTATACGGCTTTCGATATTGGCAGATATGATGCAGACCGGGGTGATCTATTTAAATAAAGTTGCATTAATCATGACAGCACTCATATTGCTTTGATAATATGATTCATTCAAAGTTCTTATTCATATTTCCATTCAATGATGTGTAATTTAAGAGACAGTCCCCATAGTTTAGGAGATAACATGATTACATGTAAATAGGTAGGGTTAGAAGATGTGTCTAAAACTTTCAACTTCAACCTTTCTGGTTTAGAGAAAATTTGCAAAATGTAAAGCCCTGATTTTCTTTTCCTCCATTGTGATAATATAGATGATGCAAGCCATGTAATGAGGATTTATTACAAGGTACACTCCATCCTCATATGGATGTCAAAGCAGCAGGAATTTAAACAGCTTTCACATTATCTCCATAGTCAAGAATAAACTTCAGTCACTTAATGAATACATGCCTGTGCTCACTCGCCTTCTCTGTGCATGCAATCCAAGATCCACTGGCCCCAAAATATTGTTACCCGCCACGGGCAGATCTTCCCTGCTTAATTACTGTAATAAAGATAATATCCCACAGATATGCCCACATCCCAAACAAATCTACCAATCTTTTACCAAGACACTTCCCAGATAATTCTAGATTAGGTCAACTCAACAAATATAACTAACCATTGTCACTTTCTTTTCTAATTATTTGGTTCTTTTAATAGAAATTGCACCAAAATAGTAGCATTCAACTTTGATGCCCTTCATATAGAAAAGAGACTTTTTATAGTGCTGAATATTTATAGCAGAAAGCACACAACTTAACATTTATATATCCCAAAATGTTTATGTATGTCACAAATATAATCATATGTAATACATGTACATATACTAAATATGATTATATAAAGATAAATGCATTTATTTCTTGATAAATAAATACAGAGTCAAATAAAGAGTCAAGAAATATGAAAGAAATAACGTTGGTAACAGGATTAAATATTCTTTTGTGGCAAAACACAAAAGAGATACAGAAAGAGCAATAACTATTGGTGTAATCTTTTGTTTCTTTAACTTAAAGCAAAAGCCAAATGACTGACAACTCAGTAGGTATGCTCTAATACTTATTATAAAAACAGGGCTTTCAATTACCTATGTCTTTTCTTGGGAATATTTTGAACTTCATTTTTCTACAGGATTAAGTTACTGAACTAACCATCTGAATGATGTATTCTAGCTATCCTGATCTGTTTAACATGATTATTTTTATATTATGAAGACAAAGTGAATATTGACTATTGCAAAAACCACATTGATATTATGATATTAAGTATGTCTCTGTGGCTTTAGCTTGACATAATGTTATTGTTTTCCTTTATCAATCATATTAGCTATATAACAACATTGTACAAATACAATTAAAGAAACATTATCTATATGAAATAATACATAAAATTCACAATCAACTTTCCTTTTCGTTGATCTTCACTTAACTTTCTAAGCTCTCTGGATAGAACCACATTTCTGAACCTTACACACAGTAGTGAACTATATTAACTTTCCTATGTTCTTTTTATTTCTATAACTGTAGAAAGTAATATATAATTACTGTTGATGACAGTGTAAATTGGTACAGACATTATGGAAATCTGCATGGGAGTTTCTTAAAATTTTTAACTACAAGGCTGGTGAGATGACTCACTGTGTATCTGCTATCAACCTGCATTACCTGATTTCTTGTCCTCAATTCCATATATAAAAGAAGAGAATAAACTCCTACATATTTTCTCTAACCTTCTTAAAAATGATATGATAGGTATCCAATACCATTAAGACATTTACAAGTAGAAGTTCAATATGATTCTGAGAAAGCACCAGTACACTATAGAATATCTCAAACATCCCTTTTTATTTATTGATGTTCTATTGAAAATAGTAAGAAAATTAAATGCATTATAATATATATATATACATATATATAATTTAGTAGTCTATAAACATTAAGTTAGAGTAGTGATTTCTCTTCTGTTTATTGTTATGCTTTTTGTGAAATTCTCCGATTGAAAATAGATTCTTTTCTCATACAATATATCCCAAGCAGTTTCCTCTCCTTCAACTCCTACTAGTTCCCCCATCTTCCCTCCCCCTTGATTCACTCCCACTTTATTTCCACTTCATAAATGATCAGATCTACAAGAGCCAACAGCCTCCCAGAATAAAATAAGATACAGTAATACAAGGAAAAAAAAAACACATATCAATGATCGACAAGGCAATCCAACAGGAAGAAAGAATCTCACTATTAGGACTCTCACAATAACAACAAGCTAACACTACAACATTCAATCAATGAACTTGGTGTAGAACCATCCAGGCTCTGTACTTGCTGTTTCAGTTTCTATGAGACATTTTGCATATTGTTTAGTTGAATCAGTAAGCCATGTATTTCTGGTGTCCTCTATCCTCTCTAGCTACTAAAATTTTTCCTCCCCTTTTTCTGTTGAGTTCTCAGATCTCTGTGGAGAGGGACCCAAGTGAGACCTCCAACTTTAGACTCTCTCTATATGTATAATGTCTGGTTGAGGGTCTCTGTACTCACTTCCTTCTGCTGCCAGAGGAATACCCTCTGATCATGACTGTACAAAACTCAAATTTATAAGTATATGAGAATATTAATACATATACACACTTAGAATTTTTATTTACATAATAAGAATTCAATTAAATAAACTACATAGTATAAATATCTCTAATGGTTATTGTATTTTGGAAACAAATAAATCAATGCACACCATTTTATATAATTTTCATTCTATATTCTACATTATATATATTTGGCTATTTTACTACAGATGTTGAAAACTGTAAAGGAAAATGCAAGAGTTGTAAGCAATTTCACTCATGAGCAAACAGTGTATTTTCAGGAAAAGTCACAACAAGGAGAAAGAAGGCAGAGGATTAATATATTATTTTCATTTCTACTACACATGTTTTGTAGCTCTTAAGAGATACACTGGTTCATATATGAAAATATATAATCATCTTCTTCATACTCTTAATAAAAAAAGAGTACATTTCTTTAAAAAATGGGTTTTGAGTACAGGCACTCAATGTTTGGATGATGCTTCCAATAAAATACATTGGTTACTAAATGAAGATCTTAGTGTTGAACAGGGATAAATATTTTTGAGCTGTTTGTAACGGAGACACTAACATTCCCCAAAACCACAATCTATTGTCATTGCTCTTAGATGACTCAGTAAATAGAGGATAAGACCATGTTGGTTAAGATATAGTGAATCTTGGTTTCAGGACAAAGAAAAACAGGTTGAAACTGTAATAAGAACTTCCTCCCAGATGGATAGCTTTGATGGTGCTATAATGTGCTGTCACAGATTAAAAAAAAATTAAACTCCTCAGCAGTACTTGTCAGCAGTGAATTCTGCATTCTGCAATAACTATTGATTATGCAAGATGTGTGTTGTGCTGTAGTAGTGGTCTGAGAGTTCTAGGGGGCACCAACCACTTTCTGAGTAGACCATAAACTAGCTGCATATGAAGAAATTCAAGCCTGTTACTGTTAACCAGGTTTAAAAGTTCATGAATCATGTCATAAGCTTTTAGACGGAACTCACTACTATACAAGTATATATGTATGTTTTTTTCATTTTTTAAATTTATTTATTAAAAATTTCCAACTCTTCTCCGCCTCCCTTTTCCCTCCTCCTCCCCACCTCTCCCTCCCCACCTTCCCCTCCCTCTCTAGTCTTAAGAGCAGTCAGGGTTCCCTGCCCCATGGGAAGTCTGAGGTCCTCCCCCATCCATACAGGTCTTTAAAGGTGAACATCCAAACAAACCAAGCTCCCACAAAGCTAGTCCATGCAGTAGAATTAAATCCCAATGTCATTGTCCTTGGTTTCTCAGTCAGCCTTCATTGCCAGCCACGTTCAGAGTGTCCATTTTGATCACATCCTCCCTCAGTCCCAGTCCAGCTGGCCTTGGTGAGCTCCCCTTAGATAAGCTCCACCATCTTAGTGGGTGGACACACCCCTTGTGATCCTGACTTCCTTGCTCACTTTCTCCCTCCTTCTGCTCCTCATTTGGACCTAGGGAGCTAAGTCCAGTGCTCCAATGTGGGACTCTGTCTCTATCTCCATCCATCGCCAGATGAAGGTTCTATGGTGATATGCAAAATATTCATCAGTATGGTTACGGGAAAAGGCCAGTTCAGGCACCCTCTCCTCTGCTGCCCAGGGAACAATCTGGGGATCTTTCCTTGGACCTGGGACCCCCTCTAGAATCAAGTCTCTTACAAACCCTAAAATGGCTCCCTTAGCTGAAATACTTACTTCGCTGCTCCCATATCCACTCTTCCTCTATCCCACCCATCCCATTCCCCCAAACTATCCCGAATCCTCCCCTTCTCCCTTCTCTCTACCTAACACCCCTTACATCCACCCACCAACCCCCCAACCCCCCCCCCACTACATGTGCTCCCAAGTTTGCCTGGCAATCTTGTCTTCTTCTAATATCCAGGAGGATAACAATATGATTTTCTTCAGGTTCACTTTCTTATTTAGCTTCTCTAGGATCACGAATTATAGGCTCAAAGACCTTTAATTATGGCTAGAGTCCACTAATGAGTGAGTAAATACCATACTCCTCTTTTTGGGTCTGGGTTACCTCACTCAGTAAAGCTTTTACTATTTCCATCCATTTGCATGCAAAATTCAAGATGTAATTGTTTTTTTACCGCTGAGTAAAACTCTAATGTGTATATGTTCCACACCTTCTTTAACCATTCTTCTATTGAGGGGCACCTAGGTTGTTTCCAGGTTCTGGCTATTACAAATAGTGTTGCTATGAACATAGTTGAACAAATGCTTTTATAGTATGATAGATAAAAAAATGAAAACAAGAAAACAATAAGTCTAAAATCAGACAATAAGAGATTCCTCTCTCCCTTTCTGTCATCTTTCATGCCAGACTGTGGCTCTGCTGGTAAGAAAAATAATCTATTCCTTAATAGTCAGGAATCTAAAAAGTGTCCCATCCAAAGGACACAAAGTTACAGGACATTAAGCAAATATATAAGTCACCAACTCTTATAATCATGATATGCCATTTGATTTATCAAGAAAGATATTTTTAACAAAATTTCATTTTTTGTAATTATCAATTTGCATTATCTCTTTTGATTAAATGTATACGGATGACAATTTTTAAAAAAAGTATATATGTATGTACTTTAAAATGTTGCATATTTATGCCTACAGATTTGTTCTGGTTTCAACATTAGCCAAAGAATCTTCTTATATAATGGGCATCAGTTAATGTAGAGAATCAGTACTGGATAGTGCAGTGCTGATATACGCGATTTGCAGTTTCTTCTAATGTTGAAGCCTGTAAAATTAATGAGGATCAACAGGAGATTAAGAAAGACTGGTAAGAGTCAGGTAAATTGAAATCAAACAAACTGTGGACTGGGATGGAGATGACACTAGCAGCCAAGAAATTAGCCACTTATTACATTCAGGGAGAACAAAGGAGTAGCCAGCTAATCTTAATAGGTTATCTCAGCATGAGCATTAATCTTTAGGAGCAAGGAAGCTGCAGTCAGAGCTTTCAAGGCATGACACTTCCCTGCAAGAGGTCAGTTATTACACGCATCCTGCTTTAGCAAAAATCCCATTCTTAGGCCAGGGGAAAATAGGCATTCATTTGAGACCTCTTAGAAATGGTTTTTCTCAAGGTACACAAGGGTATCTGTGTTCTCTATGGTAACTCTTGAATACTCATCTGCTAAAAGTATGTATGCATACTTACTTCCTCAGAGATCAGAAAAGTAGGAAAAAAAAAGAGTCAGAAGATGCAAGAAGAGCTATGAAATTTTTCCTGCTGGAAACAGGAAACTGGAAACAGCATGGATTTTGCAATCATGTACTCCCTGCAGTCATGGTTACTTACACATAATCTTTACAATAAAAAGTCACAGGGACAATGTTATGCTCAATCCTTCATCTCCAGGGAATCACAAGGAGCCACAATGCAGTCATCAGCATGTTTTCAATCTGCAAGACCCACACTTACCATTTAGAAGAAGAAGAGGAAGATAGAACAAGGACCGGAGGATGTCAGGGGCCAACCACGCAGTCACCCACCCAGTCAAGGAGTAAGAAGAAAATTAAGATATACAGAAGTAAGAAAGTAAATGCCCAGAGAGAAAAGGTAGATGGGTTAACTTATGTTAAGAAAAGTTGTCAAGAAGCAAACCAAGCTAAGACTGGGCAATTATAAGAAATAATGAGTCTCCATGTGTGATTTTTTTGGGGAGCTGGGTGGTGTCCCCCAAAAAGAACCAAAAAAGTTAAAAGAGTAAAAAGTTATACACTTTTGGAAAGGTATATAGTCGAACTTTGTATTACTCATAGGATCAATATACAGAGGGATTCTTCTGAAAAAGAGACAAATAAAAAAGTTACATAGACCTTAAGTAATTGTAAAACAAAACATCTTGATACCACCCCACCTTAGTCCCCAAGTCTGCTTTTTATTTGTCTGAGAGGTCCTTGGAGCCCAGCAGGAGGCCCTGCTCCTGTGCTGAGATGATACAGACAGAGTTGGGCAGGAGCCAATGCAAGAATTTCTCCAACAACCTGAAAAGCAACATGATAAACCAGATTCCAGCAAACATGCAACAGGAAGTCTTGAACATCCTAACCCAGAAGAGGTAGAAGAAATCGACCTTAAATGTAACCTTGTAAAAATGATGGAGACCCTTAAACAGAAAGTGAAAAACTATGTTCATAGCAGCATTATTTGTAATAGCCACAACCTGTAAATAAGCTAGATGTCCTCAATGAAAGAACGGATAAAGAAAGTGTGGCATATCTACACATTAGAGTACTACTCCGCGGTAAAAAAGGAAAAAAAAAAAAACAATGACATCTTGAATTTTGCATGTAAATGGATGGAAGTAGAAAACACTATCCTGAATGAGATAACCCAGACCCAAAAATATGAATATGGTATGTACTCACTCATTAGTGGATTCTAGCCATAAACAAAGAACATTGAGCCTATAGTTCACGATCCTAGAGAACCTAACTTATAAGGTGAACCCAAAGAAAAACATATATAGATCCTCCTGGAAATTGGAAGCAGACAAGAACGACAGGCAAAAGTTGGGAGTATAGGGTGGGGATAGGGTGGGGGGAATGGGAGAGGAGGACAAAGAAGGGTGAAAGGAAGGGTTGGGGAGAACTTGGGGAAGTGGGATGGTTTAGATGGAGGAAGGACCGATATGGGAGCAAGGAAGAAGATATCTTAATTAAGGGAGGCATTGTGGGGTTAGCAAGAGGCTTGACTCTAGAGGGGTTACCAGATGTCTTCAGGGATGTCCCCAGCTAGGACACTGGGCAGTGGAAGAGAGGGTGCCTGAGCTGGCCTTTACCCATATAAAACTGATGACTATTTTGAACATCACCATATAATCTTCATTTGGCGACAGATGAAGATAGAGACAGAGACCCACATGGGAGCATTCAACTGAGCTCCCAAGGTCCAGTTGAAAAGCAGAAGGAGGGAGAATATGACCAAGGAAGTCAGGACCATGTGGGGTTGGACCACCCACTGAGACAGTGTGCATGAACTAGTAGAAGCGCATCTAATTCAGCTGGACTGGGACTGAATGAGCATGGTATCAAACTGTACCCACTGAATGTGGCTCACAATTGAGGCAGATGGAGAAGTCAATGATAATTGCACTGGCATTTGTCTCTACTGCCTGTACTGGCTTTTTGGGATCTTAGTCTATTTGGATGCATATATTCCTAAACCAGAATGGAGGTGTGGAGGCTTGTACTTCCCACAGGGCAGGATACCCTGCCCTCTCTCAGGACTGGAGTGGGAGAGGGAGAGAATGATTGGGTAAATGGGAGGGAAGTGGAAGAAGGGGAGGAAGTGGAAATTTTGATTCCTATTATCTATAAAGTAATAAAAAATTTTCAGAGAAAATAAAACAAAACAACTCAAATCAAGGCAATCCTGGATGAATTTAAGAGGAGAATAATTGTAAAAAGAAACTAATTGTGTTCTACAACATAAGTGAATGAAAATTGCCCAGTTGAATACATACACAGATGCATGCATGTGTTATGTACACACATCTGCACTCCTTTGTTTAATAAAAAGAAAGGAAATGATAAAATAGAATAAAATATAAGATTCATCAAAAACTAACATATCAACAAAGGAAAAAGCAAAGAAAAAAAGACAGAGAGCTCAAAAAAGGGCAAAAAAACAGATATAGACATAGATACCCAATTGTTAGTGCTCTTAGTACACACACACACACACACACACACACACATAATAACAATACAATAATCATTTTAAATACCCTGCTAAGATACAAGATATTTCTAATAAGAGACACAGATAGGGTACATATGCATGGAGAAAAGGTGGGAATGTGAGAAGAATAAGAATTAGTAGAGAAAAGGGAACCTAGAGTCAAGATATATTATGTGAAAAATCTGTTTTGGGGAAAGAAAAAAAAGAGAGAAAAAATTAGCAATGCCATAGCAGAAATGTTCATGAATGAAAAGGGAAAGTATAAAAATCTTAAAAGAAAAAAATTATTTTTAATTTTAGTAAAACATTTCAAGATTCAAAAGGAATGAGTAAATGAATCATAAATTAATAAGAATGAAAATTATTTTTCAATCTCCTATGTTTGGAGACAATGTCCCAACTAGACATCTCTCACTTCCAAATGAAATTTCCAGTACTGGGAATGTATTAGAAATCTCTTTGAGTTAATGAAAAATGGGTCCCCTTGGATACCATAAAACAACTCAGGCTATTGTCAAACTATTGGTTTTTCTCGAGAAACTTAGGAAAAAGGGTTATTGTTACAGACAATGCCTACATAACACTTAAAACATGGAGCTGTACAGCTGGTGAGTAACTGAAGCTTTTTCTACTGAGTAGTGTTCATGGTAGAGAAAGATACTTTAGTCTATATAAGACAAAAAAAGAAAAACACAATCCCAGTTACAAATTCTGTCCTCTACAAGGGTGTTCTGCCTACTTTATATACTGATATGGTAGTAGAATAAATGTTGTGAATGAAATCAACCTGTAGGGTTGAATTTAAGGATCACTTCTCAAAATGGAGCCCATGCTGGATGCTGCTTGGGTGACCAAAACCCTAATTTAGGTAAGCATGGACATATGGAGAAGCCAAATTCTATTATGCTGGTGATGAATGTATCAATAAAATGACTCCTAAGGACATTTTGTTCTCCTCACAGAACTGTGTTTCACTGAATCATCATCAGAAATGTTCCATCTTGCAATAGATAGGAAGTAACACAGAGAGCTACAACTATGCAATGTGCAGTTAAAACCTTGGAAATATTCAGTCCTTTAAATATATATGTTCATGAAACTCTTCTCATGGCTCAGGGAGTTATGTGAAAGAGGAAGGAGAAAGATGATTAGAACCAGAAGGCATGGAAAACTCGAAGAAAACATTGTCTAGACCTAAGACTGATAGACTGATTAACATAGGAATTCACAGACATTGTGGCAGTATGCAAAATGCCTTCATAGCTTCAAGCCAGATGGAGTCACAGTGGTGAAAGGGGGAAGTGGACACGAGCTCTCATTCCGACCCAAAAGCTATCTCCAATTGACATCTCCTTGCACAGCAAATATTAGTTTTCCACAATAGATTTACTCTCAATAGATGTGTTAACCACACTTAACTGTTGGGACCAAGATCAAAAGTAGACAAACTACAGAAAATTAACTCAATGATATTATTTTAGAAGTTCAGTCTAATTTTTTATTTGTTTGGAAATGTTTATCTTATTCACCTTTTGATTGTATGTTATTGCTCCTAAATTTGTATTTTAAAGGTGTGTTTGTGTGCGGGTTTCTTTTGCGTTTCTTTGCTTTTCTTTCCTAAATTCTAGTTTTTGTTTGTTTGGTTTTTGTTGTGGTGGTAGTGGTTGTTTGCCTGTTGGATTGTTTGTAACTAGAGAGAAAGAAAGAAAAAAAGAAAAAAGGAAGGAAGGGATAAAGAAAGAAGGAAAGAAAGAAAGAAAGAAAGAAAGAAAGAAAGAAAGAAAGAAAGAAAGAAAGAAAGAAAGAAAGGGGGAGGGAGGAAAAAAGGGAGAGAGAAAGAGAAACAGAGACAGAGACAGAGACGGAGAGAGAGTTGGGTTGTACAGGTAGAGGGCAAAATATTGGAGGATTTTGGAAAGGGAAAACTGTGAACAAAATATATTAAATGAACAAAAGTATTTTTAATATATATAAATAAAATATACAGATGAAAAAGTATTAAGAGAAAGAAAGAATTATGGATATTAGAAACCTATTTCAAAGATGAGCCAAAGAAACCTGTTGTGAATTAGCTAATTCTTAACAGTAATGGGAACCAGAAGTATTTGAATTACACTGTGTGAAGAGTGAATTTTCATGTAGAGAAGAATACTGATCTGAGGCTTGAACATGAAAAAGAGCTGGTACTAATCAGGATAGTAAAGAGTTCCTCTTCCAGAAAGAACATACAATATAATTATTATTATTGGTGGCTTTGTTTTTCTCTCTAGCTTCAGTAACCATGATTGTCATCTGTATTTTGTATTAAAGAAAGTGAAAATCAGCTAACCGTTAAATAAACTAAGTGGTACAGTTCTATTTTCCTTTCAAAAGTCACAGTTACTTCTGGTTATGGTAGCACAGGCCTTTAATTCCAGACAAGAGGTTCAGGACTTAAGGTCATCTTCACACAGTGAGTTACATGCCGTATCTCAAAATCAATAGTAAGAAATAATCTCTATTATTTCTGTTGCATTAATGGGAAGCTATTAAGTGGTAGCCGAAGACAACACTGAACTTTAAGAGACTAAAGTCCAAAATTTAGTTATATTTTGTCTAAAGATGTTATGAAACATGGACATAACCACAAGCCCTGGAAAGATGCTAGGTACTCATCTGAGACAGGATTCGGAGTCCAGCCTGTTCATGAAGGACACAGACACAGTGAGCGATGCTTTTCTGGTTGTTGTCTCTCCATTGAAAGCTTATTTACTTGGGAACTAAACCCATGGGTGTTGTACGAAGTAATTCTGGCTGCCCTGTTGAAGCACATTTTGACTTTTTTTTTTTCTGACTGATGTCCCTTTAAATATTTTCTTTGTCTATTCGCCTTTATGTATTTTAAATTGGTACACCACTGGGCTAATGCTTTCTGGAAGGAAAGGACTCCAGTAGACCACAGGTGTGAACAAAGTTATTTGAATTAACTATTAATGTTATTGTAAGACTATAGTTAATATTGTAGATTCTCTGAAATATAAGCTCAGGGTTGTTAATGTTTTATATCAAAAAGACACTGTAAAAATTCACTTAATATAAAGTGAATTTGGATGCTAATTAATTTTATATTAATAGTATACTAAACAGAATGTCACTATTAGAAAACACCTGTTTTAGTTTTGTTCTTAGTTCTTAATAAAAGGACCATCTAAAGAAATAATTTAAAGTTTTTACTCTATTTTTCTTATTAATTCATTTCTGTTTTCTTATGTGCATTAGTGTCTTGCCTGCACGTATGTCTGTGTGAGGGTGTCAGATCCCCTAGAACTGGAGTTAGACTGTGGTGAACTGCTATATGTGTGTTAGGAATTGAACCAGGAACCTCTGTAAGAACAATCAGTGCTCTTAACTGGTGAGCAATCTTTCTAGCCCCTATTCTATAGCTTTTAATGTTGAAACACAGGAAGAACATGCAAAGATGTTTTACTTTAATTTCTCTACTGGATTAAAATTTTTGTCAATTTTATTTTAAAATATGATATAATTTGTCTACTTCATCTGGAAGACATATGACACTATTTCTCCTAGTAAAACAAAAAGTTGTACTTTTTTGTGATGGAATGGTTTCTTCCTTCTTTCCTTCCATCCTTCCTTCCTTCCTTCCTTCCTTCCTTCCTTCCTTCCTTCCTTCCTCCTGTACTTTTAGTCATGTAGCTGTATTATTTTGCACTCTTTAGTAAAATTATTGATATTGAAACATTAAAATAGGTTCAGTGATATGGTTCATGTAGTCATGATCCTTGACCCTGAATCTGACTACCTGAGTTTGATTCCTATCCCAATCCTTGCATGTCATCTTCTTATAGGCATGTCAAACAACAGTAGAAACTGCCATTAAAGCAATAACAATGCAACTACATACATACCTAAACAAAAAAAATATTTATAAACTTCCTAAATAAATAAAAGATAAGTAGTTTTCCAGTGATAACATTAGCTAAACTGAATCTAGAATTATAATTTATGAAGTTTACTTGATTTTGATGTTTTAAAGATACAGTCTTAACATGCTGTTAGTATGATATAATTAATAAATATCCATTCAATTGTTCACACACATATTTTGAATGGAAAATAAAATACAGTGCTAAATATACAAAATCATGTATCTTTTGCATTTTAAAGAAAAAGAAGAAAACACATGGTTCATATAAATTCAGTTAGCTTGTAGTACTTTCAAATCAAAACTTTAATAACAACAATATTGATTGACAGGAATTCTATTTAGTTTTCCTCACCTATCTCTGTTCTACCCTATCAGGCCAAGTCAATTTTTTTTATTTATTAACAGTAATCACAGCATACAGAGGGGAATTCCACATCAATTTAGGGAAGCTATATATAGCTTTGTAAGCAAAGTAAAAAGAAATATGGTCTGGTAATCAGATATGTTCACTTAATTATCCAAAACATTGTTAACACTAGTATTGTTCCAGACACCAAAGAAAGAAGAGTGAACCACATCTTGGTATATAGGTGGATTCTGTTTTCTGTTCAGAGATAAAAGATATTTTCTGTGTACATAAATACATATTTAACATGTAGCAATGGCATTGTCTTAAAAACAAACAATAATAAAAGAAAAAATTAATAATACAAAAATAATTTGCCCAGTTGGCTTTGGAGAAAATGTCTCACCATGTAGTTCCAGGATCTTTGAAAAAGCCTTATGTAGACCCAATAATTGGCAAGATAATTTTGAAGTATAACTTTGATAAATGAAAAGTTTGAATGGAATTACCCTGCCTAGAGATACCACATTGCTCTCAGAAGACAAGCTATGTAAATAAATACTATAGTACAAAACATGATAGACCTCCCTAGGGTTAATTTATGGGTGGTCGCAGAGGTCACCAACAATTTAGATAATCTTGTTACTCACGATAGTGATATGGCAAGACCCTATTGGTGAATACTACACACTTTGGCAAAAGGATATAAAGAAATCAGTCTGAAAATGACTAGGAAATTTATTCCATACTGCCCACCTTCAATATTATCAGAAAGTGTCACGGAAACTACTGTAGAAAAAATAATGTCTTTAGTCTTGGCCAATACTAGACCATGCATGTTGTAAAACTAAACTGCCAGGTAAGACATGACTATGGGAGCAATGATGAAACTGTTTTCTGACTAGACTTGAGGTTTGCTCCATAAAAGGAATTTTGATAATGCTATTATAATTAATAGTCAAAGTTAGTGTGTCCTGTAATGGAGGGCACAACCTGTTGTTGTTACTTGGCTCAATGGTCATGCTGTCAAGAATCTTGCCAAATATTTATCCTTATTATAACCATAGACTGGGTTACTTTTACACTTGGTCAGAGAAGCATATTCTCACAATGGAAAGCAGTTAATAAAGAGATGCATAACTTTTCAACATAATGAGAATGAGACCCTTTCACCATACATTTCTTAACCAGTTTCTGATTGCGAGTTTTTAGTACTTGCTTCAATGTATATCAGGAAATAAAGAATTTTAAAAATAAATCTCAAGCTGTTCCCAATTATTGCCCAAAAAGGAATCTACCATGAAAACTTATATAAGAAAAAGACAATATTGGGTCCAACAGTGGTTTAGTTCTATTCTGAGAGTCATGTGTTGCAGATCGTTTCTCTGACAGATGATATGTTCATTCTGTTAGCATTATGAGTCTCAGTAATACAGATTGTGTCCTTATTGTGGGCAGGCACATCCCTGAGTTCACATAGTCCATAAATCTTCACAACACTTCTGTACTTGGAAAATTTGTAGAAAGAGATAAGAATATCCAGACACCATTTAAAAATAAGTAGGAAAATGTGAATGGAGGGGTAAGATAGCCCAATTCTGTGAGTTTTGTCCAGAACTTCTAGAGTTTTAAGTAATTTTTGCAAAGAAGAGATAATGGACCTGACAGCTTCCAACATTACATCTACAGAGGTTCTTTTTAATACAATTGTATTTTCTCCATTGTCTTCTAGATTATTATTGTATAGGAACTGTCTTCCAAACAGCATATTATCATCCACAATGTCTTGTATTCTTTCCCAAATAAAATGTCCACCTAACATGAGACTATGATTTTCATGTTGCAGACTTTTGAAGTCTTTTGTGTGGAGATGAAATGTAATAAGAGACAATTACATACAATAACATAGCCACAAAATTATTTTTATCTACTTCAACTGAGATAATTTCTATAGAAACACGAGAATATCAATCTGCTTTTTATTTAAAGATATTTGGAAAATTCTTATTCTTAATATTCGTAGTGTTCAACTTAAAAAATGAATCACTCTTCCCCCAGACACGTGTGATTCACAGAGAGATTGAGTGGGAAATAGAAGGCAAGCTGGAAAGAGGAGTGGATGGAGCAACAAGAGAGATGGAAGCAGAGGGTGGTTAGCCTAGCACATGCCATGTAAAACAAAAGTATCTGTAGGTGCAGTACACTTGAAGTAAACTAGTAATAATCTCCTCTCGTCACCATAGCCATGACTAACTTCAAAAAGATTTGTGGTTAACTATTGCTTGTAGAAATTTACGGCAATCTCTAGAGTCAAAAGAAACTAGCCAGGATCCAATATTTTGATTTAATAGAGTTACTTACCCATTTTGAGTCTTTTTTTCTTACTTTGTAATGAGAACATTGAGTTGTTGTGAGGCTTAAGCAACATAATGTAAGTGAAATGCTAAGCAGATTGCCTGGCAGGCAATGAGGGCTCAATAAATGGTAGTGATGATTACTTTTATTGAAACTACAAAATAGCCTTGCTGCTGGATTTTGCTGATCATTAATAGCTGTTGAGCAATATTCACCGTTAACACTCAGGTAGATATGAGTCTCAAATGAGACAATTGAATTCAGAATACTTGGCCCTTGAGCTGTACAGTTATTGGTCTTTTCTTTAACCTCTTCTGGTACCTTGATGGCTAAAAAACAATATAAAATAATGATTTAGCATAATCACATTTTGGATTAAAGTGCCTGTATTCATATTTCTGGTGTTCATTTAACAGCTGGTGATATTACTGATGTGAACACCATAGAAAAAGTTCCTATTCTAAATTATTTTGTTGTCTGTGTTCAATAACATCGGTGAATAATTTCCATAATTGTTTATGTTTTAAAATTTTTTAATTATGTGTATAAATTTGCATCTGTATATGGGTATGTACATATGTACCTCCTGTGACTCCAGAGGACGATGTGAAGGTCTATTAACTGAAGGTTGTAAGCCTCCTGACATGCGTGCTGGGAACCTAACTAGGGTTCTTTGTAAGACTACTGTGAACTTTTAACTACTGAGGAGGGTGTGAATTCCTCGAGTCTGGAGGTATAGGCAGTTTTAAGCACCATGATATGGGTGCTGGGAACCTAACTAGGATTCTCTGTAACAGTGCTATGTACTCTCTCAGGCTGTGATGGTGCATGCCTTTTATCGCAAAAGCTTGTGGATCTCTATGAGTTGGAGGCCAGCCTGGTCTACAAGAGCTAGTTCCCAGACAGGCTACAAAGCTACAGAGGAAACCTGTTACAAAAAATAGTGCTATGGCCAAGGGGTGGTGGTGCACTCCTTTAATCCCAGTACTCGGGAGGCAGAGGCAGGAGGATCTCTGTGAGCTCGAGGCCAGCCTGGTCTAACAAGAGCTAGTTCCAGACAGGCTCCAAGGCTACAGAGAAACTCTGTCTCAAAAAACCAAAAAAAAAAATAGTGTTATGCAGTCTCAATCATTAAGTTACCAGTCCAGTCTCACAATGCATGAATTTAATTTGAAAAAATACCCATTCATTTTTAAATAAAGTCTAATTGGGTTTCAGCTTATTTCTTTCCCATTTCAAATTTTATTTTATAGTACTCAAATATATTCACACTAGCACTTACATCTGTGCCTCTTTGCATATTTGTTTCTTACCTTGGCCATGACAATTTTGTTCTTTGGGGATATTAAACTGCTTTTTCTCTATCCTTCAATGCCTTTTGATTTCAAAACCTAACAAATTCCTGGTAAAGCAACTATTCCCTGTGCCTCCTGTAATGTCGTGGTGTGGCTGCAACACATTCGCTTCTGATTCCCTGGCCAGCCTCCCACTACTTGGCAATTTTATAAATATAAGCAGATGTCCAGTAGTAAAAGTCAGTGGTGTGTTTGGGGTCCTTCTAGCTTCCGATCTGTTTCATTAGCACTGAATGGGTACCCAAACACTGATGGTGTATTTTCTCCAATAGAGGTGCATGCTGGGGTCAAACTCCATCTTGCTCATGCTCAGAAAAAACAGATGCTATGTGGGAGGAGACGACTAGGATTTATGACCCAACTAGAAAGCACTGTCACCAATAAATAAAGCTCTCTACTCATAATACCTGAAGAAATATGTTTCCCACATAAGCAAGATTTATAGTTCATACTTTTCCAGTTTGGGGAAGAATAATGTTGTTCTAACCTAATACTTTTTACTTTAAATCAGAAATTTTAGTTGGGTGGTGGTGGCAGCGAAAGCCTTTAATCCCAGCACTTGGGAGGCAGAGACAGGCAGTTCTCTGTGAGTTCGAGGCCAGCCTGGTTTACAAGAGCTAGTTCCAGGACAGGCTCTAAAGTTACACAGAGAAACCCTGTCTTGAAAAATCAAAAAATAAAATAAAATAAAATAAAAAAGAAAGAAAGAAATCTATCAACTAGAAAATCCATATTTATTTTCATGGATTATTTCTCAAAATAAACTAATCATTTATTTTTGTGTCATTTTTATGAGAGAAAATCTAGTTTGTTAATGTTTTGTCATTTTGAATTGATTTTGCTTCTTTCAAAGTCTTCAGGATTTATTACCTTAAAAGTCTTTATAATTTGTTGTGTTTGTCTGTTTCCATTAAAATAAGTTGGTTAGAAGACCTCATTATTGTTACTTTCATGATGGTCATTTTATCAAAATGCCTTCTAAATATGGATGTTTACACCTATAAACCCTAGCTGTAATCAATTTTGATCACTGAAGCCTCTTTTCACATGGAACTACAATCACTGGAGAGATACAGAAGTAGTCAAGGTGCTAAAAGAAAACAAAACTAGTACTCAGCTATAAACAAACAGGACATCTTTACCTAAAGCCAAGGCTCTGGGAACAAAATAAGAGCCAGAAGGTGTGAAGCTGTGTCATGAAAAGTCATCTTCTGAACATGGCATGGTCTTGCATTCATCAACTCTAGTTAACTGTGGTTATTTGCATAAGAACTGTACAAGGTCAAACCTGCCAAACTCTGACATAGATGGGAGAGATGATCCTGACCCAATCTTTTACTGTGGTAACTGATCACTGCCACAGAAGGGAAAACATTCTTTTTTGAGGATATGGCCTTCAGTGACATATTACAAATCTCTCTAGTAAAGGCTTGATTTTAGTCTTCATTTGCTTGTGCTCTCTTTAATTAATTTACAGATTATCTACATATATTTAGTTTCTGTAAAGATATTTATATGGAAAGTGATTAACAAATAGTTGTCTGATGAGGTGAAAAGATTAAAGTAGGGTTAAAAACAAGTCACATGATCACCAATCTCAGTACTCCTTATTTAGTGAAGTATTTACTATTGATTCCATAAATTAACTTTCAGTTTAAGTTGGTGCAAGGTAACAGACCCTCATTAGTATATGGCAGTAGGCCCTGAGAAACGCTTCATTCAACACTGGATAAATAGAACTTTTAATTGATTCTCAAAGTTTAATTACAGTTTCTGACCCCAAAGCCAAAATGAAATTTGAGCACGAAGATTTTATTAAATTGAAAAAGAAATTGTTGAAAGAATTTGGATTATTAATGTGTATTCTGTACTTGTAAAGTGTTTCAGCAAACTTACAGAAGTTCCCTGGTAGATATTGGTTAGATAATAGAAGAGTACATAGTCTTAAACATTCCTTAATCATGGTCTGCAGCAAAAAGATACGACTGTTTTGATTTTATAACAAAAAATGTTATAAAAGAATGGGGGTCTGAGAGGAGACACAGCATCTGGTACCACTTTTTTCATGATAAGAGTGTGCATGCATGAATATTCAAACAAATACCTCCTGAGTTTGTTTTACAGCAGGTTTAGGAAGAAAAGCATTTCATCTTGTTATCTATTATAAATCAAAAGCTGAGAAGTAATTTCAAGATACACCTGCTAGTGGCTTAAATATACATTCAAAAATTTTATTGACCAAACTAGTGAATTAAATGTACAAAAGCACTATTTTGTAATACAAGTCATCTTAAAATTTACTAGGTGTAAGAATTCTGCATTCCCAAGGAAACTATAATGTGTCTATAAGGCGTCTTTGGCCCTGTTGAAATGTTTGTTAAAGACTGAAAAGGTGGCCCAGCAGTTATGAGCACAAACTACTCTTGTAGACGACCAGAATTTGATTCCCAGGACCTGTGTCAGATGGCTCAGAGCCACCTCCAGAGGATCCTATACCTCTTATTTAAGGGTACCCCCTCTCTTTCTTCCTTTCTTTCTTTTCTTTTCTTTCTTTCTTTCTTTCTGTCTGTCTGTCTGTCTGTCTGTCTGTCTGTCTGTCTCTGTCTCTCTGTCTCTCTGTCTCTCTCTCTCTCTCTCTCTCTCTCTCTCTCACTCTCTCTCTCTTTTCACACACACTTAAGATAATAAAAATAACTTTTAAACTAAATAACCTTTCACTTATTAAATGTTGAGAAATAAATGCTAACTCATTCTTCACCAGAACATTAAGTGTGAACCTCAAATTCCTCCTCGGTCTTTCTCATTGTGACTGTGGAATTGTGATATGTGTTTAAAGAGATTTTCCAAGAATACAAAGAACTCAAACAATGATTTATTATCAGTAATAAGTCTTTCTTTCCCTTGACATCTATTTTTTTTCAGTAATAAGTCTTCTTCGACATTATATCCCCCCCTTTACACACAGGTCAATGCAAGGGGATCCATTGCTGCTATAGGTAGTGGGAGGATTGACAATGAAATGTTTCCATTGTTTTCATGCTTCACATAAATTTAACTGCTATATATTACCACAATAAATGCCATAAATTGTGGATGCACCAATACAATTAATGGTAAATGTTCGTTTTTCCTTTTAGAAGCTACAGTCTGCTGTGAATATAATGAAGAATAACTCTTTTTCTAAAATTATAAAATTTTGAAGAATTAGAAATCGACCTACTATGGAAATGTAAGTGATAAATGAACAAATGACTAATGCAAGTGATAAAGAGATCATTTAGTTTTCTCAGAACTTCGTCAGCACATACACAGTGAAATAGCAATTAAAAACAAAGAGTTGCATATAATGGTAAATTAAATTTATATCAGAATGCTAGAAATAATTTTATTTGTAATAATGTGACTTTCTGTTCACTATCACATTACAAAGTTCTATCTTTAACCTATAAATCTATGATAATAATTTTTTAAATTACCACAATATGAAGGTTAAAAAGGAAAAACAAAATTTTCTCAAAAAAATATAATATAACTTGATTGCTATTGATTTTTCCTTGACTGCATATTAAAATAATATGTCTGGATTAAAAAAAAGAACCTGTAATTTCTACAATTTTAGGGACAGAATGAAATCCTATATAAAACATGTGCATTTATTGAGATGCTGTGGGCAAAATGAATTTATCACCCAAGAAATGTGCTGCACTTCCATGTTTTTCTGGTATGGAATGTGCTCTGAGTCAAAACATATATATTTTCTGATTTTGTTCCTCTTTGGGGTTTACCATGAACAGATGCTAACTTTTCTTTGTCCTTTCCTGGTTGTTTGTAGAAAACAGTTTAGAATCAGTTTTTAGAATCCTACCCTAAAGTATCAGGACTTCTGCAGATCAATACAATTGCTTATGAGAATTCTTTCAACTTGGATACACAGAAGAAGAACCAATCCTGTGTTTTGTTTCTTTCCTATTTCTAGGATGTTATTTACTGCTTCCCTACTGATGTGTGGGTGCAAGTGAGATGTTGCTATGAGATCTCAAGAAATGAACATAGAAAAAAAATATTAAAGCGTTTTCTGAATAAGCCAAAGAAAGAATTCTTCTGAGAATGCTGTTAGAAGTGATTGTGTCAATAAACCTTACTCCAGCTCTCTTCATTGTGACATTGTTCAAAAGAGGCTTAAGATATGAAATCAATGATTCCTTTCCTTAAATTCCAAACTGAAACATTAGCAATATCAAAAACCTCAAAATCCTTATTAAATCTGAGAATATCTTAATATGTGTATGCATATTTACATATATGTGTGTATTTACATATATATGCATATACAAATATTAATACATATTATACCTGATATTTTTAGTACCTTTTCGCTGGTACTCAATTAATGCTTTGTCCTGAGTAGCACTTAGACATAGCATTTCTCTGAAATAAAGTAAGGATTAAAAATCTTAAATGTGACATTTTTTTTTGGTTTCTAATAGGAAAATATACAAGTGTTCACATTTAGGTCATTAAGGGTATTCTCAATTTGCCATGTTAAAGAATAAAACCTAATCAATGGATCTGAGTTAAATATGTTACTAACATTGTACTGTGGCAGAAAAATGGTATTAACTAATGAGAAAATTTATTGAGCAGTTGTATTATATATTGTATAATTCACAGGAGTTTTATTCTAAACATAAAAAGTCATATGACATCATTTCCAACCTAGTAGAATAAATTTTTTGGCTTGTCACACCTAGCATAGTCTCTGTGGGCTAGTCACACACCATGTACTGCTATTTTACAGTTATACTTGAACATTCACACTAAAATACCATTATTTTTTTAAACTTTCCAACACTTTTCAAAAAAGAAGAATAGTGGAGCATTTTGTAGGGCGTTTGTGACATCTCAGAAATACTCTTGGCTGCCATGATTGTATTTTTACCTTTTAATATCTGTATTACTTCAAATTATGAATCCATTTATTTCTTTTTGTGGGCAGTTCAGTTATTTTGCTTAATGCAGACATTTTACTGTATGAATCTGTATGTCTGTCAAATGGCTTTATCTATTTATCAATATATTCTGAAGAAATTTTAACTGTTGTGTTTATTTTTCTGATCTATTTTAACCAATTTATATATTAATTTAGCATCTAAGATATTATCTTTGTAATTCTTTCAAGGTTCTAGTGCCAGATTACTTAAATATTAAACACCTCCAAATTTGCTACCCTTGTGACTCCTAGAAAGTTATTATCTCTGCATTCATCACAAGCATTTCAATTGAAAATACTAAATCATAATCATTAGGAAATGCCACTGAAAATTAGTAATTTAATTATTATAAAGATCCATTTCCAAGATGGAAACAACCAGTTATTAATTATTTCAAAAGTAACGATTTTGGCAATGGCGAATCAATCCCACACCAATTATGTTTTAATGGGGTATTTATTTTGAGGGGTTAAACTTACATACACCATAAACTGTCAGGAAGGGAGCCTAGTCACTGGAACAGGAGCCGGGAGCAGGAGCCAGAACCAAGCACTGGAACCAAGAGGTCGAGCCGAGACTTTCGCTCTTTTTTTTTTTTTTTTGTAATTTTATTAAATTATAAAAAGTTTCCATTTACGCCCCTCCTCCCAACGCCCTCCCACTCCACCCCTCCCTCTCCTCCTCCCTCTTTGTCCCCTAGGGAAGTCAGGGTCTCCTGCACTGTGGGAAGTCCAAGTTCCTCCCCCCTCACTCCAGGTCCAGGAAGGTGAGCATCCAAACAGACTGGATCCCAAAAATCCAGTATATGCAGAGGAAACCAGTCCCAGTGTCATTGTCAATGGCTTCTCGGAAAGACTGCAGGCCAGCCACATTCAGAAAATCCGGCCACATTCAGAGAATCTGGCTGGATCACATGCTCGTTCAGTCACGGTCCATCTGGCCTTGGTAAACTCTCATTAGATCCGACCCCTTGTATCAGTGGGTGATAGTATCCCTCGCAGTCCTTCGTCATTTTCTTCCTCCTTTTGCTCCTCGTTTGGATCTTGGGGGGCTCAGTTCGGTGCTCCAACGCGGGCCTCCATCTGTATCGTCATCCAACGCCAGATGAGGGATCTATGGTGATAAGCAAAATATTCATCAGTATGGTCACGGGCCAAGGCCGGTTCAGGCACCACCTCCTCTGTCCAGAGAACAATCTGGGGATCTCTCCTTGGACCTGGGATCCCATATATAATCAAGTTTCCTGTAAATTCTAATATGACTCCCTTAGTTGAAATATATTCTTCCCTGATCCCACATTCATCCTTCCTCCCTTCCCCCCATCCCGGTCAACCGAGCTTTCTCCATTCCTCCCCTACTCTCTTCTCTCTAACCCTCTCCCCTTCCATCAACCCTCCCACCTCCCCCATGCACCCAAGGTTACCTGGGACTCTTGACTATTTCCTACCTCCTGGCGGATAGGTAAATAATCTTCATCAGGTTCGTCTTCTTATTTAGCTTCTCTAGGATCACGAATAATAGGCTCAAAGACCTTTAATTATGGTTAGAATCCACTTATGAGTGAATACATACCGTGTTCCTCTTTTTGGGTCTGGCTTACCTCACTCAGTAAAGCGTTTTCTATGTCCATCCATTTGCATGCAAAATTCAAGATGTCATTATTTTTTACCGCTGAGTAAAACTCTAATGTGTATATGTTCCACACCTTTTTTAACCATTCTTCTATTGAGGGGCACCTAGGCTGTTTCCAGGTTCTGGCTATTACAAATAGTGCTGCTATGAACATAGTTGAACAAACGCTTTTGTAGTATGTTTGGGCATCTCTAGGGTATATTCCCAAGAGAGGAATTGCTGGGTCCTGAGGGAGGTTGACTCCCAGTTTCCTGAGAAACCTCCACACTGATTTCCAAAGTGGCTGCACAAGTTTGCATTCCCACAAACAATGGATGAGTGTTCCCCTCATTCCACATCCTCTCCAGCATAGGCTATCATTGGTGTTTTTAACTTTAGCTATTCTGACAGGTGTAAGATGGTATCTCAAAGTGGTTTTGATTTGCATTTCCCTGATCGCTAAGGAGGTTGAGCATGACCTTAAGGGTCTTCTGGCCATTCGAAGTTCATCTGTTGTGAATTCTCTGTTCAGATCAGTACCCCATTTTTTTAATTGGGTTAATTAGAGTTTTAGTGTCTAGTTTCTTGAGTTCTTTGTATATTCTGGAGATCAGACCTTTGTCTGATGAGGGGTTGGTGAAGATCTTCTCCCAGTCAGAAGGCAGCCTTTTTGTCTTACTGACAGTGTCCTTTGCTTTACAGAAGCTTCTCAATTTCAGCAGGTCCCATTTATTCATTGTTTCTCTTATTGTCTGTGCTTCTGGGGTCCTACTTAGGAAGTGGCCTCCTGTGCCTATATCTTGTAGACTACTTCCCACTTTCTCTTCTATCAGGTTCAAAGTGGACAGATTGATGTTGATGTCTTTAATCCATTTGGACTTGAGTTTTGTGCATGGTGATAGATATGGATCTATTTTCATTCTTCTACAGGTTGACATCCAGTTATGCCAGCACCATTTGTTAAAGATGCTTTCCTTCTTCCATTGTATACCTTTAGCTCCCTTGTCAAAAATTAGGTGTTCGTAGGTTTGAGGGTTAGTATCTGGGTCTTCTATTCGATTCCATAGGTCGACTTCTCTGTTCTTATGCCAATACCAAGCTGTTTTCAATACTGTAGCTCTGTAATAGAGTTTGAAGTCAGGGATAGTAATGCCTCCAGAAGTTCTTTTATTGTATAAGATTGTTTTGGCTATCCGGGGTTTTTTATTTTGCCATATAAACTTGATTATTGTTCTCTCAATGTCTGTGAAGAAGTTTGATGAATTTTGATGGGGATTGCATTGAATCTGTAGATTGCTTTTGGTAGAATTGCCATTTTTACTATGTTGATTCTCCCAATCCAAGAGCAGGGGAGGTCTTTCCATTTTCTGGTATCCTCCTCAATTTCTCTTTTCAAAGGCTTAAAGTTCTTGTCAAATAGGGCTTTCACATCCTTGGTTAGAGTAACCCCAAGATATTTTATGGTGTTTGTGGCTATCGTGAAAGGCGATGTTTCTCTGATTTCCCTCTCCGTTTCTTTATCCTTTGTGTATAGGAGTGCCACTGATTTTTTGGAGTTGATCTTGTATCCTGCCACGTTACTAAAGGTGTTTATCAGCTGTAGGAGTTCTTTGGTAGAGTTTTTGGGGTCGCTTATGTACACTATCATATCGTCTGCAAATAACGAAAGTTTCACTTCATCCTTTCCAATTCGAATCCCCTTGATCCCCTTATGTTGTCTTATTGCTATTGCTAGAACTTCAAGCACTATATTGAAGAGGTATGGAGAGAGTAGACAGCCTTGTCGTGTTCCTGATTTTAGTGGAAAGGCTTTGAGTTTCTCTCCATTCAATTTGATGTTAGCTGTCGGCTTGCTGTATATTGCTTTTATTATATTTAGGTATGATCCTTGTATCCCCAGTCTCTCCAACACCTTTATCATAAAAGGGTGTTGAATTTTGTCAAACGCTTTTTCAGCATCCAATGAAATGATCATATGATTTTTTTCTTTCCGTTTATTTATATGATGGATTACATTGATAGATTTGCGTATGTTGAACCATCCCTGCATCTCTGGGATGAAGCCTACTTGATCATAATGGATGATTTTTCTAATGTGTTCTTGGATTCGGTTTGCCAGTATTTTATTGAGAATTTTCGCATCGATGTTCATGAGTGAGACTGGCCTGTAATTCTCTTTCTTGGTTGTGTCTTTGTGTGGTTTTGGTATTAGGGTGACTGTAGCTTCATAAAAAGAATTTGGCAGTGACTCTTCTGTTTCTATATTGTGGAATACGTTAAGGAGTATAGGTATTAGCTCTTCCTGGAAGTTCTGGTAGAATTCTGCATTGAAACCATCTGGTCCTGGGCTTTTTTTGGTAGGGAGATTTTTGATAACAGCTTCTAGTTCTTCACGACTAACAGGTCTATTTAGATTGTTCACCTGGTCTTGGTTCAACTTTGGTATATGGTACTTATCTAAAAAAATGTCCATTTCTTTTACATTTTCCAACTTTGTGGCATATAAACTTTCGTAGTAAGATCTAATGATTCTCTGTATTTCCTCTGTGTCTGTGGTTATGACTGCCTTTTCATTTCTGATCTTATTAATTTGCATGTTCTCTCTCTGCCGTTTGATTAATTTGGATAGGGGTTTGTCGATCTTGTTGATTTTCTCCAAGAACCAGCTTTTTGTTTCATTGATTCTTTGGATTGTTTTCTGTATTTCAATTTTGTTGATTTCAGCCCTCAGTTTGATTATTTCCAGTCTTCTACTCCTCCTGGATGAATCAGTTTCTCTTTTTTCTAGAGCTTTCAAGTGTGTTGTTAAGTCTCCAATGTGTGCTTTCTCTGTTTTCTTTAGGTGGGCACTTAGTGCTATGAACTTTCCTCTTAGCACTGCTTTCATTGTGTCCCATAGGTTTGAATACGTTGTGTCTTTGTTTTCATTATATTCAAGGAAGGCTTTAATTTCTTTCTTTATTTCTTCCTTGACCCAGGGGTGATTTAGTAGTTGACTGTTCAACTTCCATGAGTTTGTTGGCTTCATGGGGGTACCATTGTTGTTGAATTCTAATTTTAATCCATGGTGATCTGACAAGACACAGGTGGTCAAAGGTCAAAGGCCCAGAAAATATATTCAACAAAATTATAGAAGAAAACTTTCCCAACCTAAAGAACGATATTCCTATGAAGGTTCAAGAAGCATACAGAACACCAAATAGATTGGATAAGAAAAAAACATCCCCGCGCCATATAATAATCAAAACACAAAACATAAATATTAAAGAAAAAATTTTAAGAGCTGCAAAGGAAAAAGGTCAAGTAACTTATAAAGGTAAACCTATCAGGCTTACACCGGATTTCTCTATGGAAACCATGAAAGCCAGAAGATCCTGGATAGAGGTACTGCAGAAACTAAGAGACCATGGATGCAAACCCAGACTACTATACCCAGCCAAGCTATTGTTCACTATCAACGGAGAAAACAAAATATTCCAGGATAAAAACAAATTTAAACAATACGTAGCTACTAATCCAGCCTTACAGAGAATATTAGAAGGAAAATCACTACCGAAGGAATCCAACATTCCCAACACGATCTACAATAACTCGAACATCTAGCGACCATTCACAAGCACAAATCAAAGAAGAAAAACACATACACTCTACTACTTAAAAAAAAAAAAATGACCGGAGTCAACAACCACTGGTCATTAATATCACTTAATATCAATGGACTCAATTCACCTATAAAGAGGCACAGACTTAGATATTGGATACGAAAACAGGATCCAACATTCTGCTGTTTACAAGAAACACACCTCAACCACAAAGACAGACACTTACTCAGAGTAAAGGGTTTGGAAAAGGTTTTCCAAGCAAATGGACCTAAGAAACAAGCGGGCGTAGCCATTCTAATATCTAACAAAATCGACTTCAAACTAAAATCAATCAGAAGAAATGGAGATGGACATTTCATACTCATAACTGGAACAATTCATCAGGAGGAAGTCTCAATCCTGAATATCTATGCTCCTAATATAAAGGCACCCACATATGTAAAAGAAACTCTTCTAGAACTCAAGGCAGTCATCAAACAACACAAACTAATAGTAGGAGACTTCAACACTCCTCTCTCACCAATGGACAGGTCAATCAGACAGAAACCAAACAGAGAATTGAGAGACCTATTGGAGGTATTGAATCAAATGGACTTAACAGACATCTATAGAACACTCCACCCAAATAGGAAAGAATATACCTTTTTCTCTACAGCTCATGGAACCTTCTCGAAAATTGACCACATACTCGGTAACAAAGCAAACTTCCACAGATACAGAAAAATATTAGTAACTACCTGTGTCTTGTCAGATCACCATGGACTAAAATTAGAATTCAACAACAATGCTCCCCCCAGGAAGCCAACAAACTCATGGAAACTGAACAGTCAACTACTAAATCACCCCTGGGTCAAGGAAGAAATAAAGAAAGAAATTAATCTCTTCCTTGAATTTAATGAAAACAAAGACACAACGTACTCAAACCTATGGGACACTATGAAAGCAGTGCTAAGAGGAAAGTTCATAGCACTAAGCGCCCAATTAAAGAAAGCGGAGAAAGCACACATTGGAGACTTAACAGCACACTTGAAAGATCTAGAAAAAAAAGAAGCTGATTCACCCAGGAGGTCTAGAAGACTGGAAATAATCAAACTGAGGGCTGAAATCAACAAAATAGAAACACAGAAAGCAATTCAAAGAATCAATGAAGCAAAAAGCTGGTTCTTGGAGAAAATTAACAAGATTGACAAACCCCTATCCAAACTAATCAAACGGCAGAGAGAGAACTTGCAAATTAATAGGATCAGAAATGAAAAGGGGGACATAACCACAGACACAGAGGAAATACAGAGAATCATTAGATCTTACTACGAAAGTTTATATGCCACAAAGTTGGAAAATGTAAAAGAAATGGACATTTTTTTAGATAAGTACCATATACCAAAGTTGAACCAAGACCAGGTGAACAATCTAAATAGACCTGTTAGTCGCGAAGAGTTAGAAGCTGTTATCAAAAATCTCCCTACCAAAAAAAGCCCAGGACCAGATGGTTTCAATGCAGAATTCTACCAGAACTTCCAGGAAGAGCTAATACCTATACTCCTTAACGTATTCCACAATATAGAAACAGAAGAGTCACTGCCTAACTCCTTTTATGAAGCTACAGTCACCCTAATACCAAAACCACACAAAGACACAACCAAGAAAGAGAATTACAGGCCAATCTCACTCATGAACATCAACGCGAAAATTCTCAATAAAATACTGGCAAACCGAATCCAAGAGCACATTAGAAAAATTATCCATTATGATCAAGTCGGCTTCATTCCAGAGATGCAGGGCTGGTTCAACATACGCAAATCTATCAATGTAATCAATCATATAAATAAACTGAAAGAAAAAAACCATATGATCATCTCACTAGATGCTGAAAAAGCATTTGACAAAATTGAACACCCATTTATGATAAAGGTGTTGGAGAGACTGGGGATACAAGGATCATACCTAAATATAATAAAAGCAATATACACCAAGCCGACAGCTAACATCAAACTGAATGGAGAGAAACTCAAAGCCTTTCCACTAAAATCAGGAACGCGACAAGGCTGTCCACTCTCTCCATACCTCTTCAATATAGTGCTTGAAGTTCTAGCAATAGCAATAAGACAACATAAGGGGGGTCACGGGGATTCGAATTGAAAAGGATGAAGTTAAACTTTCGTTATTTGCTGATGATATGATAGTGTACATAAGCGACCCCAAAAACTCTACCAAAGAACTCCTACAGCTGATAAACACCTTTAGTAATGTGGCAGGATACAAGATCAACTCCAAAAAATCAGTGGCTCTCCTATACACAAAGGATAAAGAAGCAGAGAGGGAAATCAGAGAAGCATCACCTTTCATGACAGCCACAAATAGCATAAAATATCTTGGGGTTACTCTAACCAAGGAAGTGAAAGACCTATTTGACAAAAACTTTAAGTCTTTGAAGAAAGAAATTGAGGAGGATACCAGAAAATGGAAAGACCTCCCCTGCTCTTGGATTGGGAGAATCAACATAGTAAAAATGGCAATTCTACCAAAAGCAATCTATAGATTCAATGCAATCCCCATCAAAATCCCATCAAACTTCTTCACAGACCTTGAGAGAACAATAATCAAGTTTATATGGCAAAACAAAAAACCCAGAATAGCCAAAACAATCTTATACAATAAAAGAACTTCTGGAGGCATTACCATCCCTGACTTCAAACTCTATTACACAGCTACAGTATTGAAAACAGCTTGGTATTGGCATAAGAACAGAGAAGTTGACCTATGGAATTGAATAGAAGACCCAGATATTAACCCACAAACTTATGAACACCTAATTTTCGACAAGGGAGCTAAAGGTATACAATGGAAGAAGGAAAGCATCTTTAACAAATGGTGCTGGCATAACTGGATGTCAACCTGTAAAAAAATGAAAGTAGATCCATATCTATCACCATGCACAAAAATCAAGTCCAAATGGATTAAAGACATCAACATTAATCCGTCCACTTTGAACCTGATAGAAGAGAAAGTGGGAAGTAGTCTACAAGATTTAGGCACAGGAGGCCTCTTCCTAAGTAGGACCCCAGCAGCACAGACAATAAGAGAAACAATGAATAAATGGGATCTACTGAAACTGGGAAGCTTCTGTAAAGCAAAGGACACTGTCAATAGGACAAAAAGGCTGCCTTCTGACTGGGAAAAGATCTTCACCAACCCCTCATCAGACAAAGGTCTGATCTCCAAAATATACAAAGAACTCAAGAATCTAGGCACTAAAACTCTAATTAACCCAATTAAAAAATGGGGTACTGAACTTAACAGAGAATTCACAACAGATGAACTCCGACTGCCCAGAAGACACTTAAGGTCATGCTCAACCTCCTTAGCGATCAGGGAAATGCAAATCAAAACCACTTTGAGATACCATCTTACACCTGTCAGAATAGCTAAAGTCAAAAACACCTAGGATAGCCTATGCTGGAGAGGATGTGGGGTGAGGGGAACACTCATCCATTGTTGGTGGGAATGCAAACTCGTGCAGCCACTGTGGAAATCAGTGTGGCGGTTTCTCAGGAAACTGGGAGTCAACCTCCCTCAGGACCCAGCAATACCACTCTTGGGAATATACCCTAAAGATTTCCTAACATACTACAAAAGCATTTGTTCAACTATGTTCATAGCTGCACTATTTGTAATAGCCAGAACATGGAAACAACCTAGGTGCCCCTCAATAGAAGAATGGTTAAAAAAGGTGTGGAACATATATACATTAGAGTTTTACTCGGCGGTTAAAAACAATGACATCTTGAATTTTGCATGCAAATGGATGGAAATAGAAAACGCTTTACTGAGTGAGGTAAGCCAGACCCAAAAAGAGGAACACGGTATGTATTCACTCATAAGTGGATTCTAACCATAATTAAAGGTCTTTGAGCCTATTATTCGTGATCCTAGAGTAGCTAAATAGGAAGATGAACCTGATGAAGATTATTTAGCTATCCACCAGGAGGTAGGAAATAGACAAGAGTCCTAGGTAACCTCGGGTGCATGGGGGGGTGGGAGGGTCGATGGAGGGGGAGAGGGCTAGAGAGAAGGGAGTAGGGGAAGAACGGGGAAAGCTTGGTGGCCGGGAATGGGGGGGGGAGGGAGGTAGGATGAATATGGGATCAGGGAACAATATATTTCAACTAAGGGAGCCATTTTAGGGTTTACAGGAGACTTGATTATATATGGGATCCCAGGTCCAAGGAGAAATCCCCCAGATTGCTCTCTGGACAGAGGAGAGGGTGCCTGAATCGGCCGTGGCCCATGACCATACTGATGTATATTTTGCTTATCACCATAGATCCTTAGTCTGGCGAAGGACGGCTATGCAGTCGGAGGCCCACATTGGAGCACCGGATTGAGCCCCCCGAGGTCCGGAGGGGGAGCGGAAGGAGGAGGAACATGAAAGACGAAATCAGTACTGCGAGGGATGCTATCACCCACTGATACAAGGGAACGGATCTGATGAGAATTTACCAGGGCCAGTCGGACTGGGACTGAACGAGGACGTGATCTAGCCAGATTCTCGGAATTTGGCCGGATTCTCTGACTGTGGCTGGCCCGGGGTCTTTCTGAAAAGCCATTGACTATGACACTGGGACCTGTTTCCTCTGCATATGCTGGATTTTGGGGATCCAGTCTGTTTGGAAGCTTGCCTTCCTGGACCTGGAGGGAGGGGGAGGGAGCTGGAGCTTCCCACAGGGCAGGAAACCCTGACTGCCCTGGGGGACGGAGGGGAAGGAGGGGGGGAGTGGGGGGAGTGGGAGGGTGTTGGGATGGGGGGCGAAAAAAAAAAGAAAAAAACAAAATAAATAAACAAGCAGATAGTTAACATTCCTCATTGTGACACACAAAAATTATAGAATGTTGTTATAATATGTATTATTTAAATTCCTGAACTTCTGACTTGTTTTTTATTAATAAAAATTGAAATATATAATCTATAAAAGAAAAATCATAAATACAGGTTTTATCAAGTTTGCAGATGAAAATAATATAAAGTATAGAGCAAGAATATATCAACCCTTATGGAAACATGAGAGAGGTGGACTGTAACATAGAATGGAGAAGGTTAGGAATAATGTTTGCTCATGGCAAAAACGTCATTTAGATGGAGTTAATGGTATTCTTGAACCTATCGCACAACCTAAACAGAAATTTAAAAGTGGAGTGTTTTGTTGACTGACTCACAATTATAGAGAACTATTCAAAGTGATGTTTCTGATACAGATGTACAAATTAAAAACAGCTGCTTAAAAAATATGGACTGTTTTAAGTTGGATAATAAATTAAAGGTGATTTCAATGACATAGCTCTAATATTGAATTCAAAATCAGATACTTGATTTTCTTTTCAAGAGTACATGAGTGTTAGAAATTAGTAGAATTAGTAAAGAAAAACAATGTGTTTAAATAAGCTTTACATGACTTGAATTTATATAGAAATCTTTATATAGATTAAAATGAAATTTATTTGCAAATTTCCTAAACTCAAAAATAGCAGAATGTCTTTTAATCCATACTCAACTAATGAGTCTATTTCTCCAAAAAATTAAATATTTTTATTAAAATAATTTAAAGATATCAAGACTATTGTGTGTAGTGAAATGTATTAGTATGAGTTATATATTATCCAAAAACTTATAAAATTAAAAATATTGGACACAATGATTAAGGCACTATTTGTAAAGCAACTAGAAAATTTAAATAAATCAGTCTAGTGATAGCAATGTGAAGTGAATAACAAGCAGAATTAGTGCAAACAGCTGCACTTTAGGGATCCAGTTCATAATACTGTTCTTATGCTGATGAACTCTAGCTTACTCCATACTTTCCTCTCTATTAGATTTAGGGTATCTGGTCTTATGTTGAGGTCTTTGATCCATTTGGAGTTAAATTATGTTCAGTGTGATAAATATGGATTTTGTTTTATTACTCAACATGTAGTCCTTTCTCCAGGAACAATTTTTAGATTGTTTGTCAAAAATCAGACGTCTGTAGGTGTGTGGAGTTAAGTACAAGTTTTCAGTTACATTCCATTGATCAAAATGTCTGGTTTTATGCCTGTAGCATTCTTTTTGTATTACTGTAGATAGCTCTTGAGTATATTTTGAAATCTTGGATACTGACACATTGAGTGGCATTTATTTAGATTTCTTTGCTCTCCTGAAATTTTTTCTGTTTCCATGAGAATTTTAAGATGATTTGTTGAAGTAGTATAAATAATTGTCTTGAAATACTGATGTATATTGCATCCAATGTGTAATATTACCTTTTCACAATATTACTTCTGCTGATCCATGATCAGGAAAGGCCATTTCACCTTCTGATGTCTTCTTCAAATTCTCACTTCAATGTGTTAAAGTTTTTATTATGCAATCTTTTATTTGCTTGGTTAGAGATATTCTAAGATGTATTTGAGACTAACATGAAAAGCATTATTTTTCAGATTTCTTTTTCAGCACTTTTGTCTTTGTGGATGGAAAGGCTAAATAACCGCTTGTAACTCATGGTTGGTTTATGAATAAAAACTTAAATGTTGTGCTTGCACAAATATAGCATCTCTCCTTCTATATTGTGAACAGAACCATGATTTTGAAAAAAATATTTATGTTAACAGCTAAAGCATAGTATGCATTATCATTTGCCTGAAACGAGTATGGTCATATGCCGAAGATCCATTTAGTGAAAAGGATGAAAGTATAATTTAATAGTTACAATGGCTAATCTTGATTTAGTCATCATAAACTTTGCTAAGTCTGGATTTAAGTTAAATCTAAGCAGGTAGACATACTCATGAGGGACTTATTTTTCTTTTCTCTGCACCCATAAGATAATTTGAAGAGAAAGACAGAACTTAAGCCTGACCCACATCTTATGACATCAGTCCAAAGAAAAGGGCATGGAAGGCATGTCTGTGCTTTCTGTCTTATTGCTATCATCTTCAATCCGCATTAATCTATACTGTTCCTAAGTCATTCTTTCACTGGTATTAGAATATACTTCATGGGAACTCCAGCAAGACTTAAAACTGGAAGCTCTCTAAGATCTCTCTGTGACTCCAGAACCAGTTTGGGACTACTGAGACACACAGTTTCATATACTGAATCACTGTCAGACCCTTGGATTTATTCATCATTGTTGGTATACCCAGAACACAGCCTATACAGCACTCTACTATATCTCTTCTTATTACATAGTTTGTTCTATTAAATCTGTTTCATTAAGAACACTGACTAATACACAAAACATTCTGGACATTCATTTTTCCTGATATAAAGTAAATATCTTTTCACTATCAATTCTTTTTGACATCTATTTTCTTCCCAAATATAGATGACCTGTCAGAACTTTCTGTAGAACCTTGTAAGAAAATGAGACATCACAGGATTTGGAGCGATAAAGCGTGTGCTAATTAGGAGACAGGCTCCCTGCACCAAATCATAGAGGGGTTACCTCTATGACTACTTTATAACATAAGTAACTCACTTCTGCATTAAATATATACCTCTTCAGCTTTGAAAAGTTTATTTCAACACACTTGGAGTTAATATGGAACTGTCAGTATTACTCACCATTATAAGATTAGAAATCGAGATTTAAGAAGTTTAATAAGTATCCCTATAATACTTCATCCCTTAATTGATTCTATCTTGAACACTATAAATACATGTTCAACACAAATTATGTGACATTGTTTTAGGTACTGAGAAGTACTAAAATTTGAACCAAAGGTGATTAGGGAACATGCTTTCAAGAGCAATATTCTCGATATGGTTGCTATAGATTATCACAAAGCCTAAAGCCTAAAAGTAAAAGCAATCAACTCCAATCCAAGGGCACACAGCTTGAGTTTTTTTTCTGAAAAGAAAAATAGCTCTTAAAAATCAATTGGGAAATGTTTATTTATAGGTACATAGGCTAGTAAGCAAAAAACTGGTCAGAATATTGTTGGATAATTTCAGGTAATGGGGACAGAATCAATACTTACAATAATAAGAGCCACTTATGGAGAAGGAAGGTTTAAGGAAAAATGAATAGGCAAAAGTGTATTTACAGGACTGCTGAGGTGTGAGACAGAAAATAAAAAAAAAACTCTTCTGGTTGTATTATTTTTGTGAATGTAAAATACAGGTTATAAAAATTCAGGGAGAGAAATCGGGGTTCAACTTGAAGATCCAAAAAGGAAAGCAGCCAGCCCCTGGCTCTTACTTTGACCTCAGTCTGAAATGGTGATCCTGCCTCCAGGAATCTCACAATGAGTCTGTGTCTGAAAGCTATCTCTTTCCATTTAATAATCCTCTCTATGTCTGAGATAAAAGGTGTGCACCATTGGGATTAATGCATTTCATTGCCTGGTCTCTATGGAAATTAGTGCAGCTGCTGTGTGTGTTACTATTACCTGGTCAGTAGGGCTGACCAATAGTGCTGTTTTACTCCCAGATCTTCAAGCAAACTTCATTTATTAAAATAAAATTGAAATCCTACTACATGGGCATTCTCTAAGAACCATATTCAGATTTTTTTTTCTTTTTTAATTAAGAATTTTTAAATAAAACCTTTTCTAACTTTACATCTCTATCCCTGTTCTCACTCCCTTCTTTCCTCTCACTTCCTCCACCTTCCCCCCACCCTCATCCACTCTTCAGAAAGAGTAAGAATTCCCAGGGGGAATGAACAAAGTATGAAACTTCACTTTGAGGCAAGACAAAGGTCCTCACCCTAATATTTAGGCTGAGAAAGATATCCCTCCAAAAATAAAGTGTTCATAAATACCAGTTCAAGCACGAGTGTTACACCAATGACAGCTTATGCTGGAGAGAACATGGAATAAGGGGACTACTTCTCCCTTGCTAGTGGGAATACAAACTTGTACAGCTCTTTTGGGAATCAGTATGGTGACTTCTTAGAAAATTGGAAACCAATCTACCTCAGGATCCAGCAATACCACTCAGGTATATACCCAAAGGATGCAGACTCATACCAGAAGGACATTTGCTAAACTGTGTTATAGCAACACTATTCATAATAGCCAGAACCTAGAAACAACCTAGATGCATCTAAACTGAAGAATGAATAAAGAAAATATGGTACATTTACACAATGGAGTACTACTCAGTGGGGAAAAAAAAACAATGACATCTTGAAATTTACATTCAAATGAATGGAACTAGAAAAAATATCTTGAGTGAGGTAAATCAGACCCAAATAACCAAACATGGTAGGTACTCACTCATAAGTGGATATTAGACATAAAGCAAAGGATAATCAGCCTGTAGTTCATGGTCCCAGAGAAACTATATAACAAAGAGAATCCTAAGAGAGACATACATGGATCTCCCTGAGAAAGGGAAACAGACAAGATCTCCTAAGAAAATAATTGATGTGGAATTCCCCTCTGTATGCTATGATTATCATTGGTGAATAAAGTAACTGGCTTCACCTGATAGAGTAAAACAGAGCTAGGCTGTGATAACTAGGCAGAATTCTGGGGGAAGAATGGCAGAGTTTAGAGAGAAGCCATGTAGCTCCAGCAGAGCCAGACAAAACTTTACCATCTAATCCTCAGCCAAATGGTGATACACAGATTACTAAAATGGGTTAAATTAATATGTAAGAGGTAGCCAATAGGAAGTTAGAACTAATGGGCCAAGGAGTCATTTAATTAATATAATATCTGTGTGACTATTTCTGGGCTGAGCAGCTGGGAACCAACAAACTGCTTTCTTTGAACAAACTGGTGCCATGTGGCAAACTAAATTCCACTTAAAACCTGAAAGGGCTTGAAAAGGAATTCTAGACACAAAAATAAAGAGTTTAACACAGTTTCTTGATTTTTCCTGATTCAGCGGTAGAGAAAGAAAGAAAGAAAGAAAGAAAGAAAGAAAGGAAGAAAGGAAGAAAAGAAAAGAAAAGAAAAGAAAAGAAAAGAAAAGAAAAGAAAAGGAACGAAAAAGAAAGTCATACCATTTGAAATGCTGCTTTTCTGGGCCTTGCTGCCAGTACGAGCTCTGGCTCTTTCAGGAGGCAAAACATTTAAATAGGTTTTGTGAGTGGAGTACAAAAACTGATCAATGGCTTGACGTAAAACTTTGCATAGTTGGAACTGGGGCAACTTGCCTAGCTTGCATACGAGTGAACAGACTTCCACCATGTTGGACTGTGCGAAGAAAGAGGAAAGTACCATATATGCCCTAGTAATCATAAGTTCATAAGAAGGGCTTAGCATTTTTTTAAATTTACTTATTTATTTATAAAAATTTCCACTTTCTCACCTCCTCCCAATACTCTCCATTCCCCCCACTCCCTCTCCTCCTCCCTCTCCAGTCCTAAGAGCAGTCAGGGTTTCCTGCCCTGTGGGAAGTTCAAGTTCCTCTCCTCTCCCTCCAGGTCTAGGAAGCAGAGCATCCAAACAGACTAGGATATCAAAAAGCCAGTACATGCAGACGAAACAAGACCCAGTGCCATTGTCAATGGCTTCTCAGTCAGCCCCCATATCAGCCACCATTCAGAGAATCCAGTTTGATCACATGCTCATTCAGTTCCAGTCCAACTGGCATTGGTGAGCTCTCATTAGATCAGTCCCCATGTATCAGTGGGTGAACACACTCCTCGCGGTCCTGACATCCTTTTTCATGTTCTCCCTCCTTCTGCTCCTCATTTGGACCTTGGGGGCTCAGTCCAGTGCTCCAATGTGGATCTCTGTCTCTATCTCCATCCATCGTTGGGTGAGGTTTCCCTCTGATCCTGCCTTCCTAGCTCACGTTCCTCCTCCATCTGCTTTTCGTTTGGACTGAGGGAGTTAAGTTCAGTGTTCCAATGTGTGTCTCTGTCTCTATCTCCATCCATGGCCATATGAAGGTTCTATGGTGATAGGCAAAATATTCTTTAGTATGGTTATGGACCAAGGCCAGTTCAGGCACCCTCTCCTCTGCTGCCCAGGGAACAACTGGGGACCTCTCCTTGGTCCTGGGAACCCCTCCAGAATAAAGTCTCATGCAAATACTAAAATGGCTTCCTTAGTTGAGATATATACCTCCCTGCTCCCATAACCATCCTTTCTCCCTCCCCTCTCCCATTTCCCCAAGCAATCCCCAATCCTCCCCCTCTCCCTTCTCTCTATCCCTCTCCCACTACTTCCACCCCTCCACCCCCCGTGCACCGAAGTTTGCCTGACAATCTTGTATACTTCCAATATCCAGGAGGATGACTATATGATTTTCTACAGGTTCACCTTCATATTTAGCTTCTCTAGGATCACGAATTATAGGCTCAAAGACATTTAATTAAGACTAGAATCCACTTATGAGTGAGTACATATCATAATTCTCTTTTTGGGTCTGGGTTACCTCACTCAGTAAAGCGTTTTCTATTTCCATCCATTTGCATGCAAAATTTAAGATGTCCTTGTTTTTTATCGCTGAGTAAAACTCTAATGTGTATATGTTACACAACTTTAACCATTTTTCTATTGAGGGGCACCTAGGTTGTTTCCATGTTCTGGCTATTACAAATAGTGCAGCTATGAACATAGTTGAACAAATGCTTTTGTAGTATGATGGGGCATCTCTTGTGTATATTCCCAAGAGCGGAATTGCTGGGTCCTTAGGGAGGTTGACTCCCAGTTTCCTGAGAAACTGCCACACTGATTTCCACAGTGGCTGCACAAGTTTGCATTCCCACCAACAAACGATGAGTGTTCCCCTCACTCCACATCTTCTCCAACATAGGCTATGATTGGTGTTTTTGAGTTTAGCTATTATGACAGGTGTAAGATGGTATCTCAAAGTGGTTTTGATTTGCATTTCCCTGATCGCTAAGGAGGTTGAGCATGACCTTAAGTTCCTTTTGGCCATTCGAAGTTCATCTGTTGTGAATTCTCTGTTCATATCAGTACCCCATTTTTTAATTGGGTTAATTAGAGATTTAGTGTCTAGTTTCTTGAGTTCTTTGTATATTTTGGAGATCAGACCTTTGTCTGATGAAGAGTTGGTGAAGATCTTCTCCCAGTCAGGAGGTAGTCTTTTTGTCTTACTGAGAGTGTCCTTTGCTTTAGAGAAGCGTCTCAGTTTCAGGAGGTCACATTTATTCATTGTTTCTCTTATTGTCTGTGCTACTGCGATTCTACTTAGGAAGTGGTCTGCTCTGCCTATGTCTTGTAGACTACTTCCCACTTTCTCTTCGATAAGGTTCAAAGTGGTCAGATTAATGTTGATGTCTTTAATCCATTTGGACTTGAGTTTTGTGCATGGTGATAGATATGGATCTACTTTCATTCTTCTACAGGTTGACTTCCAGTTATACCAGCACCATTTGTTAAAAATGCTTTCCTTCTTCCCTTGAATACCTTTAGCTCCCTTGTCAAAAATTAGGTGTTCATAGGTTTGTGGGTTAATATCTGGGTCTTCTATTCGATTCCATAGGTTAGCTTCTCTGTTCTTATGCCAATACCAAGCTGTTTTCAATACTGTTACTCTGTAATAGAGTTTGAAGTCAGCGATGGTAATACCTCCAGAAGTTCCTTTATTGTATAAGATTTTTTGGCTATCTTGGGTTTTTTTGCTATATAAACTTGATTATTGTTCTCTCAAGGCCTGTGAAGAAGTTTGATGGGATTTTGATGGGAATTGCATTGAATCTATAGATTGCTTTTGGTAAAATTGCCATTTTTACTATGTTGATCCTCCCAACCCAAGAGCAAAGGTGATCTTTCCATTTTCTGGAATCCTCCTCAATTTCTTTCTTCAAAGACTTAAAGTTCTTGTCAAATAGGTCTTTCACATCCTTGGTTAGAGTAACCCCAGGATATTTTATGCTATTTGTGGCTATCGTGAAAGGTGATGTTTCCCTGATTTCCCTCTCTGCTTCTTTATCCTTTATGTATAGGAAAGTAACCGATTTTTTGGAGTTGATCTTGTATCCTGCCACATTACTAAAGGTGTTTATCAGCTGTCTGAATTCTTTGGTAGAGTTTTTGGGGTCGCTAATGTATACTATCATATCGTCTGCAAATAACGAAAGTTTCACTTCATCCTTTCCAATTCGAATCCCCTTGATCCCCTTATGTTGTCTTATTGCTATTACTAGAACTTCAAGCACTATAATGAAGAGGTATGGAGAGAATGGACAGCCTTGTCATGTTCCTGATTTTAGTGGAATGGCTTTGAGTTTCTCTCCATTCAATTTGATGTTAGCTGTCGGCTTGCTGTAAATAACTTTTATTATATTTAAATATGATCCTTGTATCCCCAATCGCTCCAAAACCTTTATCATAAATGGGTGTTGAATTTTGTCAAATGCTTTTTCAGCATCCAATGAAAAGATCATATTTTTTTTCTTTAAGTTTATTTATATGATTGATTACATTGATAGATTTGTGTATGTTGAACCAGCCCTGAATCTCTGGGATGAAGCCTACTTGATCATAATGGATAATTTTTCTAATGTGTTCTTAGGACCGTTTGCTTGTAAAACCTTTTCTTAATCTTTACTCTTAGTAGGTGTTTGTCTTTGTGGTTGAGGTGTGTTTCTTGTAAACAGCAGAATGTTGGATCCTGTTTTCATATCCAATCTCTAAGTCTGTGCCTTTTTATAGGTGAATTGAGTCCATTGATATTAAGTAATAATAATGACCAGTGGTTGTTGACTCCAATTATTTTCTTTTTTTTTGAGTGGATTAGTAGAGTGTGTTTGTTTCCCTTCTTTGAGTTTTGCTTGTGAAGGGTCGCTAGATGTCTGAGTTATTGTAGAATGTATTGGCAATGTTGGATTCCTTGGGTTGTGATTTTCTTTCTAATACCTTTTTTAAGGCTGGATTTGTGGCTACGTATTGTTTAAATTTGTTTTTATCCTGGAATATTTTTTGTTCTCCGTTGATAGTGAATGATAGCTTGGCTGGGTATAGTACTCTGGGCTTGCATCCATGGTCTCTTAGTTTCTGCAGTACCTCTATCCAGGACCTTCTGGCTGTCTTGGTTTCCATAGAGAAGTCTGGTGTAAGTCTGATAGGTTTACCTTTATAAGTTACTTGACCTTTTTCCTTTGCAGCTCTTAATATTCTTTCATTAATCTGAATGTTTTGTGTTTTGATTATTATATGGCGAAGGGATGTTTTTTTGATCCAGTCTATTCGGTGTTCTGTATGCTTCTTGAACCTTCATAGGGACATCGTCTTTAGGTTCGGGAAGTTTTCTTCTATAATTTTGTTGATTATATTTTCTGGGCCTTTGATCCGCAATTCTTCTCCTTCTTCTACTCCTATTATTCTTAGTTTTTTTTTTTATTGTATCCACATTTCCTGAATGTTTTGTGATGAGAATTTGTTGGATGTGCTATTTTCTTTGGTCAGAGCGTTTATTTTCTCTATGGTGTCTTCAGATTCTGAGATTCGTTCTTCTTTCTCTTGCATTCTATTGGTTATGCTTGTTTCTGAAGACTCTTTCGTTTACCTAGATTTTCCATAGCCAGCCGGCCCTCGGTTTGTGTTTTCTTCATTGCCTCCATTTCAGTTTTCAAATCTTGAACTATTTCCATTACCTGTTTGATTGTTTTTTCTTGGTTTCCCAGGGTTTTATTTATGGATTTACTCATTTCCTCAATCTTTTTGTTATACGTCTCTTCCATTTCTTTACTAATTTCTTCAATCTTTTTGCTATATCTCTCTTCCATTTCTTTACGGCAGATTTTCACCTCCTGTTTAAGTTCCTCTATTATTTTCATAGAGTTCCACTTAGGGTCGATTTCTTCTATTTCTTCTGGAGTAGGGTGTGTAATTCTTCTAGTTTCATGATCCCTGGATTCTGGTGATGTCATGTTTCCTTTCAGGTTTTTGGAGGAATTCTTGCATTGGCACCTGCCCATCTCTTCCTCTCTGGATGGGACTCCTCAGCACTCTCTGGATAGAACTCCTCAACACTCTGGATAGAACTCCTCAAGACTGAAATAGGGACAACTGGTATTCCAATGACACAGACGATAAAAGGGCGACAGTGGGGGCAGGGAAGAATCCAGGGGAACATGGAAGATCCTGCTGCAGAAACTGGGGCGGGGGGACTTCTGGGACAGTCCACCCTGGCTAGCACATACTCATCTCTGGATAGAACTCCTCAGCACTGAAATAGGGACAGCTGGTATTATAAGGACACAGGAGATGGTGGGAAAAGGGAAGATTCCAGTGGAACACTGAAGATCCTGCTGCAGAAACTGAGGCAGGGGTTGTGCTCTCTTCTGGGACTAGCATACACTCACCTCTGGATAGAACTTCCGGCTTAGCATTTTAAGAAGCACTTCTGGTAAAAAAAAATGCAGATACAAAATAAAGACAAATTAGATGAAAAAGACCTCTAAATTGGTCACAGCATTGAATAAATGTACAGAGACTTGGAAGAGAGAAGGAAAATTTATAGACATTAAAAAACGAAGTAAAGGTTTTTTTTCAAGAAGGTAAGGTCTCTAAAGAGACAGAGTACAGTCAATCATAGATTAAAGGCGTAAAGATAGAGTAAAAACAATCCACATAAAGAAGAAATGCACACAGAGAGTCTGGATTATATATATTATTGTGTTTTCTTTGAAGTTTTTGACGGTGAAGGAGCTAAGTACAGAGAGACATTTCATTGTATGAACTGCTAAGCTAAACCAGCATGTGTATTATAAAGACATCTTGACTTCATAATTTGGGTCTAAGGATATGCTGCCTTGGAATAGAGGTACTTCTTTTGTTTCCACAGAGGATAAGAACCTGTAGATTGCTTCCAGACTAATATGGTTTGATGCAACAACCCTCCCAGAAAGGTCTCTGTGAACACCCCCCAAAAATTACTATTCTAAACTGCTGACTGAGATGAACTTAGTACACAAATACTCCATCAGACCAATGGTCTAGATAACTATGCCCATATTCACAAATATTGTTTATAAATGTCTGTTTATTTTTATAGGGGATATGCTACATAGTTGAATACTTTGCTTTGGTATGGATCTTGGTTTACTGATATAAATTTAAGGTCAATTCTGTTATATGTATATTTCTGCTCTTGATTAAGGTATTGTATTTGTGCAGCTTTTAAAAAGGCAATGTAAATTAAGAAATATAGGTTAATAGTGAGCCATCTATAATAGTGAAGCTCACAGTCATGTTATTTAGGTTTCTATATAGAGATAAATTTTAATTAGATGGATAATCTTCAAACCTTTCAATGACCTTCAGAAAATGACATTTTAAATGTTTCAAGAATTTAGAATTTTTCATGACAGTGAGACATATCTGCTCCTGGCAATTCCAATCTACTTCAAGAGAAATATGGTCATTGAAGAGGCTGCTTTTGGAGTTGGTTAGCCATTTGGGTAAGAAATTGCTCTTGCCTAGACTGCTTAATGGGACATGCAGAACCAACAGAGAAATAACTGCTGAATTTGCCTGAAGGTGAGACAGTTCTTCAGGGTTCCTGCTTCATGAAACTATCTGCCAGACATTCTTCAGTCACTAAAGAAATTGACTGACAAACTGCCAATATAGGTCTTTGAAATTTCCTGTTTCATGGAAAAGTCTACTGAATACTATGGGCCTGTAGCCTGAAGATGGATGCCCCAACAATACAAAAGAACTTTGGGTAACTGTCCAGATAGCAAGATGTCTGTTAATTCTAGAGTTTTGGAAGTTGCTTAAAATGAACTTATTGTTTACTTAAGTATATTAAATCCTTCCAGAGTCTTTGATGGAGTTAAAAAAGTTAATATTTATAGTTTTCCTTATTTATGATAAAATATAAAGTACATATAAATATTGTAAGTATAATTATTGCTTGATACCTGTTTTGTTATATGTTCTACTATGTTAAAGTTAAAACCTTCCTTTTATTTGAACTGAAAAGGGGAGGTGATGTAGGATTCTCCTCTGTATGCTAAGATTACCATTGGTGAAAAAGAAGCTGGCTTGGCCTGATAGGGTAGAACAAAGCTAAACATAGAAAACTAGGCTAAATGCTGAGAGAAGGAAGGCAGAGTTTAGAGAGCAGCAATGTAGCCCCATCGGAGCTACAGAGAAATTTACGTGGTAAGTCACATCCATGTGACAATACACAGATTACTAAAAATTGGTTAAATTTATATGTAAGAGGTAGCCAATAAGAAGCTAGAGCTAATGGACCAATCAGTGGTTTAATTAATACAGTATCTGTGTGATTATATTGGGGCTGGTCAGCTGAGAAACAAGGCGCTTCCTTCCCACTAATTAGGATGGAGAAGAAAGGACGGTTAAAGAAAATTAGGAGGTGGAGGAGGAGGGGAGAATGGGAGTGAGAAAGAGAGTATGAGAGAATGAGATTCTCAAGAAGGGGAAAAGACGGTGAAAGAGAGAAAGGAAAGTGATATCTAGATTGAGGGAGTCATTACATAGCTATCAAGAAATGTAGCACTAGAAAAATTCCCAGGAATCCTCAAGGATGACCCCAGCTAAAACTCTAAGCAATATTGGAATGTGTTCCTTAAATTGGCCTTTTCCTGAAATCAGGCTAATGATTGACTACCTTAATTGTCATTATAGAATCTTCAACCAGCAACTGATGGAAGTAGCTAGAGAGTTCTACAGTTAAGCACTGGGCCAAGTTGCCTGAGACCCACGACTGGGAGGAGAGATAATATGAACAAATGGGTCAAGACCATGATGGTAATACCCACAGAAACAGCTGACCTCAGCTAGTGGGAGCTCACTGAGTCTGGAAAGATAGCATCCAAGCTTGCATAGGACAAAGTTAGGTCCACTAAATGTGGAGAAGAACTGTGAAGCTTGGATAGTCTGTGGGGCCACTGGCAGTCTGTTAGATTTCTTATTCAACCTAGAACTACCTGCCCCAGAAGTAATACCACTCACAAAGTGTTAGGATATTCTCTATCAACTAATGTTAAAACAAACAGCCAATAACATGTCTGCAGGCCAATAATATATAGTAAATACTTCATGTGGTAACTTCAGGCTTAGCCAATCAATTAGTGATAACTTTGTAATCACATAACATGACTTTCAAAATATTCTTAAAGTAGCAGTTGGAATTGAAAAAAAAATAGGACTCAAAGCAATTACAAGAATGATTAGTGTTCACTTGAATATTTCACAAAAAAGAAGTTATTCACAAAGATGTCCTGATTTAATATAAGGAATATCAGTGGCACAGAATTTTGTGAAAAGAGTAGTTTTGTAGGAAATAATAATACTGAGAAAACTGGTAGTGAAAATTAAGGAGAACATTTGAGTTAAGAATACTTATTTGCATGTCAAGCACAAGTAAATTATTTTATACAAAAAATACCTGCAGTTAGACTTACATTCCTATGGAGTTCACACAGGCTTTCAAAGTCATGAAGTAGATGTTTTAACAGGAGATATTAACTGATACGATAAATTTTCAAAAATATGTTACAGCAATGAAATCTACGTGCATTTTAAAAGTTCAGAAAAAGAGAATGACAATGAATACGTAAGTACGAGATTAAATATTTGTACAATTGTTGTCATTACAAAATCAGAATGTTCATGTATTAGGACCTCTAAATTCTATTCATATATTTTTCTGAGAAAGGTCATGGCAACTGATAATAAAAGAACAGCATAAATGGTCACTAAAATATGAAATAACAAAGACAGAAATACAACTTTCAGTATTTCTGATATTTAGAACAGTGTCAAGGAAGGAGATAAAGACATCTTAGGAAAGAAAGCATTAGATATTCCAAATACAGTCATTAAAATTTGTGCACAAAACACATATATGCAAAAAACATAATCATTAAATATACCACAACACTCTCTTATACTTCTATAATTCAAATCACCAAATATAAATAAAATCTTATAATAAAAATTAGCTACATCTATGGTAGTTAAAATCTTAATATCTTTGATTATAAAATTCATTGAAACTTTATTAAAATATAGAATAGTCAAAGAATTTTATGTACTCTCACTACCTACAAGATATTCAGCAAAAGTGAAACAAGCAACTAAGTTACCAAAATGTTCTTAAAGTTAAGAGAAAATAAAACTAAATTTAATCTTGAAATTTGCAAGTAATACCCTGATATGGTAACATACATGTTTAACCCTAGCACTTGGCAGAATGATGCAGGGGAATCTTGAGTTTTCAGAAAACCTGGAATAAACTGCCAGATGTCGTCTTTAGAAGCAAAAAAATAATGAAAAATGTTTACATAACACAAAAAAAATGATGTGAGATTTTGGGAGACATGGGGAGTTTTTTTAACTTTTCTTTTCAGATTGTCATTTTTGTATTATGTTTATGGGTCTTTTTGCTTACATCTATGTACTTTTTGCATGAAATTTCTGCAAAGGTCAGAAGAAGGCATAAAACTCCTTAAAACTGGAGTTACAACTATTTGTGATCTGACATGTCGGTTTAGTTATTTGAGTCCATGTTCTTTGGAAGAGTGCTCTTAAGTGTTGAGTTATTTTGCTGTGGGATAACTCTTCTGTGAGCTGTGAATATAGTTGTTCTCATTGTTTGATATTAAATACTGATTTGGCCTATAGTCAGACAGAATAAAGATGAACAGTAAAGTCAGAGAAAGAAACAGGGAGAAGGAGTGGAGGAGTGAGAAAAAGACTTGAGCCAGCTGCTGGAAGCACAGGAAGTGCTAGAGCACAGGTAAAGCCGCAAACCCTGTGGCAAAACATAGATGAATAGAAATGGGCTAACTTAAATGTAAGAACTAATTAGTAATAAGCTTGAGCTGTAGACCAAATAATTTACTATTAATATTAAGCCTCTGAATGATTACTTAAAAGTGGCTGCAGGACACAAGACAGAGAAACCTCCATTTACACCATCTCTTCAGCCCTTCATGTGTATTTTCAAGAATTATTAAGTATAATACAGCTGGCATCAGATTTCTAGAAAAATACATGAAAAATCTTAATAAATCCTTAATTCACAAATGAGCAAATGTTACCATATTTTTATTTATGCAGTAAATATGGTCTTTAAATCATACTACATTAGCATGTCTTCAAATTTAAAAAGTAAGATATTACAATATACTTCTTAGATGATGATTCAGAAGTCTTTGGATGTTATATTTTTGAGTGAACTCCTTCTTACAGAGTACATAAAATGCCTCAAAGATCATGACAAAGCCGTATGCCCAGCCTGTCTCCAGGAAATGCCTAAAACAGTCTCCTTCAGTAACTGGGAACTACTTTATATTTTCAAGATGATATACCAATTCTTTCAAGAGAATATAAATATAGTCATACAAAATAACACATTTCTCATCTACTAGTTGATAGATATGCCTCAATACCAAGCTTGTACCTTCTTCTATTTTATGTTCTACTTTCTCCTAAAATGGTCAGACACTTGGTTAAGCATGTCCTTTGAATATCTAAAGGTAACGATGCCAATAAGATAACCTGCCTTCAGCTAAAATGCTGATTAAACTCACTTATCACCCTCTATTAATAGACTGAGCTGAGAAAAGCTGTATCTCTTAAAATATTTATTATAATTTCCATTATTCTGGAAATAGGAAATGACTTTGACATCCACACTTTTCCCACACTGTTTCCTTGTCACAGTGAAGCAATTTTTTTTTATTTCCCTCTTGCCTTTTTCCCTGAAACAATCTCATTTTATATTAAAATACAAAGAAGAACCAGTTACATATGCCTTATGAAGACTTGCAAACAACATGGAAACAAATGAACAAGGAGGAACAAAAGAAAAAAAGAAGTTGAAATTGCAAAAAAAAAAACCCCAGAAACCCAGAAACACAATCTACATATGGCTACATTATTATGCATATGTAGAGATGAGAGACAGAGAGAGGAGTCTTGTTTCATTGTACATATAGATGGAATATATGCATCTTCGTATGCTAAAGTATAAAAAGGCACTGAGAGAATGAATTTTATATTGTTTGAGTTTCTTATTAGAATATAAAAGATTCTTGTTCAGAATAAAGATGATTTGTTGAGAGTCAGCTAGTGTGTTAGAACATATGTTGGTAAATAGTTTAATTGAAACAGCATATGTACTGAAAGGTTAATAAATCATAATTCTACAGCTCAATAATGTTTTACAGTTAGAACACATCTGAGGTCTTCTACTTCCTGCAGATTGTTTCAAAGTGTAAGAAAATGTCATTCCTCATTTAGCAATGACAGAGGAAAGATAACCATAAAATAAAACTTTATAAGCCCAGTGGAGAGCTGAGTGCGCAAGTCAAGAAGGTAACTTAAATTTCTATGAGTGATCAGGCTTTTTGAATACATTAGGGAAATGTGGTCTGAGGTTTTCTATTCAGCCAGTCCTTATTCAGCTAGACAGTCACATCTTACTTCTTCTGTGGCTGGGTCACGACTGAAGAGTAGGACTTCCTGCTTTTCAGAATCCTCCTTTTCTCATTGACCCACTTCTACTTCCTGTCTGGTTGTCCCACCTATACTTCCTGCCTGGCTAGTGGCCAATCAGCATTTATTTAAAATATAATTGACAGAATACAGACCATTTTCCCATGACAGGGAATAACATTTGAGTTTTATTCAGAGTTTCTATGAACTTAGGGGAAGGGGCATATCATGATCAAAGCCAGTTAAAAGGTATTAGCTCATATAATTCTTGACCTAGGAATAAAAATTATTAGGTTATGTCTTATAAAGGTTATGTCTTAGCCCAAGATATAAAAGAAGTCTGCTTGAACTCAAGAACAATTAAGGTTAGGTCAACATCAACTTTGTTCTATCTACTAGAATACTTGAAACTCACTAAGTGTATCACAAAAGACAACTTTGTCTTCCCCAGCAGTTCATGTCTCTGAGCTCTTTCCTGATCACCTCTGAGCCTATGTTTGTCTCGTCAATAACCTGTTGTGAATTCTCTGTCTCTCATATCTGCACTGTAGCTTAGTTCACCTCTAGGAATGGTCCTTGCCTATAATCACTCTTTAGTGTGAGACTTTTATGAATAGTATTTTCATAATAATAAACAAAACACAATACATTTATACAATGACCATAACAACAAAGCTATTTACTATATCAAGTTATAGGCTAATTTCATAAAATCTCATTTTTAAACATTATCACAGGAGCTTACTCTGTATAAAAGCAGTGGTTCCCTCAAACAAGACGAAGGATTTTATAAGAACATTTTACAAATGTAGATTCAGGAAGTGGTGGCCCTGTTTATTATGCTAACACTATACTCTAAATTAAGAATGATTAGGGCCTGCAGGAAAATAATGAATGACAATTAAATACCAAGCAGAGAATATAAATTAACATAAGAAATATTATTGAGGTAGAATTTTAATAAAGTATTAGCTATGTGAAGCAGAATTTAAACGCTATCCCTGGATGCTTCCAAATGCATACGAATAAAATTAAACAGTGAAGAGAACCAAGAACCACTAAATGCCATGGGATTACAAAGTCTTCAGAGAGGAAGAGGAAAAGCATGAGATGACGTCATAGTAGATATGTAGCTGCTAAATAATGTCGGTGTCAGTGAGTGGTGTATAAGTTCTATTTAGGACTAAAGAATCTGAAGTCTGTTATTTTGTGCACCTTGGATAGTTGTGGCTTTCTGTGTCAATCATCATCTACAGCAAGTAGAAGCTTCTCTGAGGAAGGATGAGAGTTGCACTATGCTCTAAATATACTGATAAGTTATTAGGAGTAGGTTAAATACTATGTGCCTTTAGCTGACTAATAGAATTAAGTTCTCCCCTAATGACAGTTACCCATCTTACTATAGGCTTTTGGTTTGATAATATTTCTAAATATGGGTTGCATTGTTTTTAATATGTTGGAAAGTCAATCAAAAAGTGACTATCTACTCTCATGATGCTTATGCCCCTTTTGTTGCTGTGAGCATGTTTTGCCAAACCAGATATTATTATAGCTCACAAAGCTCACAGATGTACAAGATCTGATGACTGCTTGTCTTCTTCAGTAGTGCTGAAAGCAGTGTCTCTTCCAAGCAATAAATGATGCACAGAAAATGTGAAAGCAACATGTGGGCATAGCTCGATAGCATGTGTTAATGATTTTGCTTGTAGTTCCATGTCAGTGAAATCAGAAAATGAACCTTTTCAGATAAGTCAGAAGATTAAGATAAAAATATTAATTTCTTTTCCATATAATGCTTAATGAGTTATTCAACAAATATAAATTATTGTCCTTTATTAGAGATGTATCATTTAAACGACTCTTGGAGTAAGTTTCTCTTATGTGGCACTGATTGCAGCAGTCCACATTTCTAATTAAGAATTTTGCATATTAACCACAAGTTCTAGCTAACAAAATGATTTTTGATGGTATTCTGTTTACAGATTTATTATTTTATTCTTTGATTACTTCAGAAACTTTAAGTAATTTTAGATATTTTGTGTTGAAAAACCAAGAGTAACAGATAGTGTTTTACGTATTTAGTTCACATATATTGTTTATATATATGTTTATATGAACGTGTACATGTGTGCATTGTGTTTGCATGTACCCTGTACAACCATTATTAAGAATGTCTGAGACAATTTAGTAGTAGTTAAGCTGAATTTGGGATTTCTTATTGGCATAAAAATGACCCACTCCAGTAAAAGTTTTTTTGTGTTTTCTATTTTTCAACATGAGGACTGCTAATACTCTATCAACTAGTAAACCTGGGTCACTGAAGTTATCTGTTCCATGTTTCTTTGGCCTGCATATCTTTGCAGTCTGTACATGTTTATGCTGGAAATGGTATTCTTATTTTAGAGATAGTAGTCTTATTGTAGACTCTTCATATACATATAGCTACTGCCTATTCTTCACCCTCAGAATTTGTGTATATTCTCAATATATATATATATATATATATATATATATATATATATATACAGGATATATTTTTTCTAGTCTGTCTAATATAAGAATCTACTGCAGTCTGGCATATGGGTAGAGTGTCTACTCTTTTCTACCAGGAACAGCCAATGCAGTCCTTTTTCTGTGATTTGTGCATGAAACAGTTTCCTATTCCCTTCTTTACTGCAGGGAAACCTTTGTTTTGAATGACTGCAAAGCCTTGGTTGCAGAAGTGTTCAATAGACATTGTTCTCTCTCTTTATTGTTTTGGTATAATAATATGATGAATATCTTTCTGTTGGTATCCTAACTTGTTCCTTTCAGTAGTTTGGTATCATTATTCCTAACTGGAAAATTTTCTCTACTGATTCTTGAAAAACGTTTTCTATGCCTTTTAGAACTTTAGTCTACTCTGTCTGCAAAGTCTATATATTCGCTATTTTCAGAGTCTGGCTTGTATATTTGAATCCTCACGAGTATTTTCTTTTTATTTCAACTTTGTTCTTGTTTGTTTATTCCAGATCATTACATTTCCTTCAAGCTCAAATATTCTGCTTCTTGATTAGACTTATCTCAAGAGATTTCTATTTGTCTTACTGTTTTTCATTCCCAGCATTTCAAATTGTCTTTTGTCTTTAATATTTTTATATCGTTGTTGAATTATTCCTTCAAATTTTGCATTATTTTCCTTCTGTCATTAAACAGAAGGTCTTAAGCAGGTACTAATTTTCTTCTTTAATTTAATTGCACATATTCATAATCAGTTGTGGAGAGCAGATGAAGTCCGCAGTGAATGTGTATCATTGACATAAGCATAAGTGTATCAAGGATGCCAGTGACTCAGACTCATGCTGGCAAGCCTTTCCCAAAACAGAAAGATTTCTGTTGGTCCAAACGTGGATGCTGACTAATATTTGACCTTTAGCTAAAAATCAGTGTGTGTAGAAGGTTTCAAATGCAGCTTCCAGGATGACTGGGAGCTGAATTTGCTACTCACAAAGACTCCAAACAAGATTAGCTAATCTTCCTTCTTGTTTGTGCTGTATATAGCAAACTGGTCAAGTCTCTAGGTTGCTGTTGGTGTGTCTCCATCAAGTTTCAGCCCCTCTTAAGCAGATATTCTCCATATGTGTCTGTTGTTTCTTCATCACTCATTGCACTAGTTAGTTCAGTTCCTAAATTATGCGAAAGTCATGTCGTGTGGTGCTGGATCCGGAAACCTGACAGTGATGAACTCACACTTGTTAGGACAAAGAAATGAGAGAACACAAATAAAGGTTACTACAAGCATATTTATGTGCATAAGTATAAAAACTTGGACATATGAAGTCTAGAGATAGGTATTGGTATGTATGTTAACAGGAAAGGAATATGTATGTATGAAGGATATTTTGAGAAGTGCAAAAGTAAGGTAAAACATTACTGATTTATCAGTTCTTAGTAGTCCAGTATTTGTGCCCTTGATTTCCAGAAAAGAAGATGGGAAATTTGACTATTTGGGGAAAAAAAGCAGAAGAAAAATCTATGTATTGAAATGTGGTTGAAGTACCCAAATATATTCCCTTCTATACATTCAATTTGTAGAGCCTTATTGTGAGCCCACTGATCTGCTGCTCCTTCTTCACAAAGGTCAAACTCTGTCAACTTTGAACCCAGAGAAATGTAGCCTCATAGACTTTGCTCCATATGAAAGGACCAGCAGCCAATTGCGTGATCTTTTACAAACTTACTATCAAAGTCTTACTATCAGAGACTTATTGACAAAGTCTTAAAGATATGGAAGGAATTTTTTTGTGAATGGTAGAAAGCCTTGCTGCTGACATTTGAAAGGACTCAGAAGAATTGTACCCAGCCTTTGTGCCCAACTCTTAAAAAAAAAAAAGGTCGGGCCAAGTGATGATGGTGCACGCCTTTAATCCCAGCACTTGGGAGTCAGAAGCAGGCAGATCTCTGAGTTTGAGGCCAGGCTGATATACATAGGAAGTTCCAGGACAGACACCAAAGCTACAGAGAAACCCTGTCTTGAAAAACAAAATAAAAACAAAACAAAGCAAAATGAAATAAAATACAATATCTACTACTTTTTAAGAATAATGTTGTATGGTCAATCTTGTCCTCTGTGTTCACTTTAATTTCTTTATGTTATATACAATTTCTTTCAACATAGACATCATATTACAACAGTGGTCCCTTAAAAAACTAATGGAGTTGAAAATTTCCTACTCTGTAATGACATTGCTACCAGGCTAAAATCATAATGCAATGCATGACTCACCTGTCTGTAGTGAGCCTGATGTATACAAATCTTCCTGCACTGTAGTCACATGAAAAAAATCTAAATATAAGTATTTCAATATTTTAATCTTGACATCTGTAATAAAAGGCTATGCTCATTGCATATGTACTACATTTTGTCATTACTTTAGTATGTATGCTTTATACTTATTAAGACATTGACTATGAAACAGTATGCCCCGATGCATGTTCAGCAAATTTCAAATATCTGTGCATTATGTTTAGCAATTGCCTCATTTTCCTTTGCACATGATTTAATCTCATATTCTGTGATTCATTGTCCTTTTTAAGTAAACCAAGTTCACTGGTGAATTACTGAAAATAGGTCATACTTCCCAATTATGTAGGGGGTCATACGCTGTAGATTTTTATAATCAAATGTTATGATATTTGTCCAATAATAAAATTGCCTAATGATTTATTTCTTAGACTACTATTCTGCTAAATGATGCATCATTGTGTTCAAGATTTGTAGTACTAGAAATTAGTGCCTTATGCTTACTGCTTGTATCTCTAGTGATACATAGATACTATTCGTATTTTATATTATTGATATGTCAGACATTATTCTCCCAATTTATTGTTTTCTTCTTTTTTCTCTAAGATTCATTTATGAATACTTATGGATTACTTGAAACTTTTACAATCCCACTTAGATATTTTCTCCTTATTGATTTAAATGATGACTTCTGGGAGAATTTATATCCTAATTACTGTAAGACTAAACAACAAAAACATTTAAATATTAGTTTGGTCTCTATAAACACCAGCATTTGTGAGTGCTTACTTCTATAGAACCTATTGCAATCTACAAATGAAGATGGAAGAAAATTCTGCTATCCAAAGTATCTTCATCCCTTATCAAAAATAAATGAAAACACAATGGAAGAAAATGTGGAATTAAATATCATTAGTATAATGACTTAAAAATTAATCAGCTGGGTGGTCGTGGTGCATGATTTAATCCCAGTACTTAGGGGCCAGAGGCAGGTAGATCCCTGTGAGTTCAAGGCCAACTTGGTATGAAGTTGCAAACACACAGAGAAACCCTGTAACAAAAAAACAAAAGTATTCAAAAAATAAGTCAAAGTGTTATATATAAACTGAGTTGTAAAATGTAATATTTTAATTGCCTAATACACATAAATTTAAATTATTGAAATTAAAATATCAATATTCCTATATGTGTTTTAATCTAGAAATAGGAAATTCATTATGTCAGAAGACAAATCAATAGTTCTGTGTCATCATTGGCATTACAGGAGACAGTACAGGGAGTTTACTAAAGATGAATCTTCAGAAGCAATGTATAGCCTAAGATTGATTTTAGAAACAGTTTTAGCCAGTACACAAACTATCAGTTCTGTTTTCTTCCTTCTTCTTTTTATGAAAACTTGCTGTGGACTTCAGTATCTGTGCCTTCTCATATGCATTTATTGAACTCCTCAATCCACAAAGGTGATTATACAGGGCTTTTGGAAGTATTAAGTGACTATCTTCATAGGATTAGTGTTCTTATTAGAGACTGCAGAGTGTGAGGATGTCATAACTGAACTTGTGATGACTCAATGACAAAATGTACCTGAGAATAAAGGTGGAGTCCTCAGAAGTCATTAAATCAACTAAAGCTTTGCTCTTAGATTCACAGCTCCAAAATTCTGAAAAACAAATTCGTTGATATTGTCTATAACACATACTGTTTCATATTTCTATGACATCCCAAAAGAGTAAAGAGAATACTCAGTCTGTGAGTTCTCTGAGATAACAGGAAGCTGACAAGGTGAGGAGATTTTCAAAAGCATTGACAATAATAGGTCACATAATAACTGCTTTGGTAGTTATACACTCTTCTAGCTAGATCTTACCTGAAAAGAGCTAGCATCTAACTTTATCAATCTCATCCAAGTCTACATTCAAATAAAGCAACAGAGAACTTCAAATTTTAATGTAGTTTTCTGAATTTAATAATAGATTTTCCTCCAACCTTTTTTATTAGAAGTCTATCAGTATACTTTTACAATTATGTGTTACTATTTTTAAAGTTAATACCACATAACAATATAAATACGTCTAGTGTCAAATTTTCTGTCAAGTTCTTCTAAGGAATAAGCATTTTGTATCTGTGATCACATTTGCTAAAATTTGCCTTTTCCTACTACTGTGTGGATTTTCATCTTCATTTGGCACAATGTCTATAGCAATACTTTTCCGCATCTTACCAAAAGACCTATTTCCACCACATTTCTTTCTCTTCTTTTTCTTATGTTTCTACCATAAGTAGTGCTAAGATAAGTTGATGAAGATCTGAGACATCTATTTTTCAAACTCATGGTTACTGTGGCCAGAAGTTTGATTAAATAATAAGGAAATTGGTTAATAATTGGAGTTATTAAAAATAATATAATAGCTTTCTTAATGAGAATGTAAATGGAAAGAATTGGAGTAACAACTGTGGCTTTAAATTGAAATTAATATGAAAACAGAGAGAGAAAGAGAAAAGATTTGACTGTGTAGTTTTACATTATTCTTACATAGTATTAAGTAAACTGAAGTTCAGTCCTAGTTTCCAAATCTAGTTGTTTATAAAACAGAAACTGGTGTCCATGGAGGAATTAATTAAATTATTTTATTTTAACTGTATCTCTAAGGGTCTCCTAAGATCACATAGAGGAAATAAATTAGAATTAACTCCTCTAATTGTGAGCTACAGAGTCTTTTTCCCATGATCATTCAAGAGGGATAAATCTCCTATTGAACTATCATCACCCAACTGACTGCCCACAGTCTGAATTATCCAGGGATAAGCAATGAGAGTGAACTTGGAATTATCCTTATATCCAATCCATGTTGGTTACTTCTCTCTCTTTTGATTGCTGTTCTAATTCAGATTTTTTGTGTGTGTCATATTGAAGAATCCAGGGCATCAGTATGTTGACTACCCTCCTGGGATCACTTGACAACATGACTAATGATTTGAGCTTCTGAAAAGCAAGTTCTGTAAATTGTCCTCTGATATCAGCATGACCTTTATATCTTCACACACACACACACACACACACACACACACACATCACTGTATACACACATGTACGCACATACACAGGCACAAAAAAATAAGAAAATAAATATTTCTGTATTTTAAAAAAGAGAGACATAAGACCTCAGACAATAGTCTTCAGTTTTATGTAATGTCAACAACAGATACGGTGGAACTAATTTATTTTCCCTATAAAAAGAATTTTTCATAATAATATATCTCTAAAGGAACTGATTTTAATATTTTAAAGACATTTTAAAAACATATCTTATGAGAATAACAAAATTCTGACATAGATTTGAAGAATCAGAATTTATATATGTTTATTATCATATAGCTGCTATTTCATCTTAATAAATTTAAAAACTTGAAATAAAAGTTTCATATTACAATAAACAAATGTTGTGAAAGTCTTTGCAAATATATTCATTTTGTTCTCTAATCCTATTTCAGACTAAATTTTTAAAATGTAAACAAAAGTTTCATTCTGGAATTGTTAAATTTCATTTTAGCTTGTCTTTATTGAAGTGTTCACATTTCTATTTACTTTACTGAGATTGATATGTGCAATACTTTCATTGTAATTACAGGGAAGATAAACCACAAATAAATTATATGATTTCAAATACAACTTAAAGTAGTTCATTTATAATATATACAGAAATGTTCAAATGTATAAAATATACCAAATAGTCTGCAATATTTACTTTTATAAAAGTTAATAATAATCTTAAGTTAAAGTATAGAATTAGTTTTTAGTTAATACAAAATTTAACTTTTATATTAAATTATTAAAAATTACTTAGGAAAATGTCATTTGCAATAAAAAGACTAATTCATTTAACTAAAACAGTAGTTCCTATCACAGGAAAATTTTAAAAGAAACAGGACATGGTGGAACACAAAAACAAACAGAAGTGGAATAATAGTTGCATTTTTAAAGATAGTCTTGGATACACAGATTTTTCCTTGCCAGTTGAGACACATCATAAGACTGTTTCTCAATCTCAAAGAATTAAGTCAAAACAAACTGAACAAAAACCAAACAAACAAATAAAAAAAACAATGCAAAAGTCACAGTAGACCAAGGGCAGTCAAAGAAATCATGAACCAAATGAATACTGCAGTAGATATGATCATACCTGAGTTCAAATTATACTACAGAGCTATGGAAATAAAAACTGCATTGCACTGACACAAAAACAGACATGTAGACCAGTGTACTGGAAGGAAGGACCTCAAAACAAGACCATACAGCTAAAGACATTTTTTTTTCTTTATTAAAAAATTCTGCCTCCTCCCACCTCCCCCCCCCCATTTCCCTCCCACTCCCAGTTCCCCCTACCTCTCCAGTCCTAAGAAAAGTCAGGTTGCCCTGCTCTGTGGGAAGTCCAAGGCCCTCCCCTCTACATCCAGGTCTAGGAAGGTGAGCATCCAAACAGACTAGGCTCCCAAAAAGCCTGTACATGCAGTAGAATCAAAACCCGGTGACATCATTGGCTTCTCAGTCTGCCCTCATTGTCAGCCATATTCAGATCACATGCTCTATCAGTCCCATTCCAGCTGGCCTCGATGAGCTTCCATTAGTTAAGTCCCACGGCCTCCATGCGTGGGTGGACCCCCCACCCACTCCCCCAACCCCCCTAACCCCCACCCCACCCTCCACCCCCACGCTCCTGACTTCCTTGCTCATGTTCTCCCTCCTTCTGCTCTTCATCTGGGCCTTGGAAGCTCAGTCCAGTGCTCCAATGTGGGTCTCTGTCTCTATCTCCATCCATTGCCAGATGTAGGTTCTATGGTGATATGCAAGATATTCATCAGTGTGGTTGTGGAGAAGGCCAGTTCAGGCACCCTCTCCTCGGTGGTCCAAGGACATAGTTGGGGAAATCCTCTTGGACACCTGGGAACTCCTCTAGAGCCAAATCTCTTGCCAACCGTAAAATGGCTCCCTTAGTTGAGATATTTTCTTCCCTGCTCCCGTATCAACCCTTCCTCCATCTCAACCATCCCATTCCCCCAAGCTCTCCTCAATCCTCCCCTTCTCCCTTCTCTCTCCCCATTTCACCTTTCCCCCAACCCCTCCCACCCCTATGCTCTCAACTTTTACCCGGCGATCTTGTCTACTTCCAATATCCAGAAGGATAAATATATGTTTTTCTTTGGGTTCACCTTCTTATTTAGCTTCTCTATGCTCAATGTCCTTTGTTTATGGCTAGAATCCACTTATGAGTGAATACATACCATATTCCTCTTTTTGGGACTGAGTTACCTCACTCCCTAAAGTGTTTATTATTTCCTTCCATTTCCATGCAAAATTCAAGATTTCATTGTTTTTTACCGCTGAGTAAAACTCTAGTGTGTATATGTTCCACACCTTCTTTAACCATTCTTTTATTGAGGGGCACCTAGGTTGTTTCCAGGTTTTGGCTATTACTAATAGTGCTGCTATGAACATAGTTGAACAAATGCTTTTGTAGTATGATTGAGCATCTCTTGGGCATATTTATAAGAGTGGAATTGCTGTATCCTGAGGTAGGTTGATTCTCAGTTTCCTGAGAAACCGCTACACTGATTTTCAAAGTGGTTGCACAAGTTTGCATTACCAATCAACAATGGATGAGTGTTCCCCTTACTCCACCTTCTCTCCAGCATAGGCTATCATTGGTGTCTTTGAGTTTAGCTATTCTGACAGGTGTAAGACAGTATCTCAAAGTTGTTTTGATTTGCATTTTCTCGATCCCTAAGGAGGTTGAACATGACCTTAAGTAACCTTTGGCCATTTGAACATTTTTCTGTTGAGAATTCTCTGTTCAGTTCAGTACCCCATTTTTAAAATTGTGTTAATTAGAGTTCTAGTGTCCAGTTTCTTGAGTTCTTTTTTAATTTTGGAGATCAGATCTTTGTCAGATGTGGGGTGGCCTTTATCAGGGATAAAAGCAGTAGCAAATGCTATAGTGGAAATGCTAAACCAGAAATTTCTTCATGCTGTTGGAGGAAGTGTAAAAAGAAACAACCACTTTGGAAATCAATCTTGGGGTTTCTTAAAACATTATAAATATAATTACCATATAAATAATTTTTAGTTGCACATCCAAATATCTTATAGCTTATTATAGGGACACTTGTATATCCTTGCTCACTGTTGTTTTTATTCACAGCAACTAGAAAATTGAAATAGTCTAGGTATCCACCCACCCATTAATGGGAAAGGGAAATATGATCCATACACATGAAGGAATGTTACTGATCTCTAAAGAAAAATGAAATCATGAAATTTTCAGGTAGAAGGATGAACCTGAATAAAAAGAAACTGAAAACATTCTGATCTATTAAAAAGGATGTATATGTTTTATTTCATGTAGTTAACCTAGTTTCAAATATTTTTCTTTGTGTATTAAATTTAGAACACAATCAGAAGCCAGGAAATTAGAAGTGGGCTACCCGGATAAACATTAAGAGTGGATGGATAGCAGATTTTAGGTAACATGAAAGTAGGAAGGAAGAGTATTAGAGATGGAAAGCCTTAAGTATAAAGAGATTCAACAAGATGGAGTAAATCATTGGGATAGAAGATGATCCTGAAGGAAGGGTATATCAGAAAGTCATGTGAAAACCTATTATATTGCATCACAATTAAGAATTCAATTAAAAGCATAGTATTACAGATATTATGGAAGATGAGGTATCCTGAATGCTAAATAATTAAATAAAGATGATGAAGAGGAGGAGGTAGAAAGTGGAACAAAAATAACTAAGGATATATGAAAAAGTGTGATGTAAATGCATTAGTTCGTTAACTAAAATTAAAATATAATTAATTAAGAAAATCAAGTTTGAATAGATGTAACCTGTATTGGTGAAAAGTGCAATTCCCTCTAAACAAAAATCTCAAAGCCAAAATTTATTTATGACATGTAGATTTTCTTCCTATAAGTTTTTGTTTGGTTTATTTTGTTTACTTTTTATTGCTTTTGTCGCTGTTGTTTTTTGTTCTGTTTATGACTGATCCCACAATGATCTGAAAAATAAACCAAATTATCACTGTTTTCTTTGTTTACCAAAGGTAACTAAAGACATGTTATTTTTCTATTGCTGAAAATATCACAGAGTTTCCAGTAGGACTTAAAGAAATCAATCTCAAACTGACCAGCGAACTTCCTCCCTGCTGTCTAACTTTCATGGACAAAAAGTGCTATGCAGCCTCCAAGAGGAGAAAAGAACTTGACAGTCTCACCCAGCATGGGACACTGCATGCTATAATACAGACCTGCCAGGCAAGATGTGTTCCTTGATATAGTAGTAGAGCAATTGTTGAAGGGAAAACAATCTTTTTTTCTTTTTGGTTTTAAAGGAGGCATCACAGGAGACTATTAAAGTCTAGTACACTAAACATGGTCATTAAAACATGGTAAAAAGTCCATGGCCAGAAAGGCCATGGTAAAACATCTTTGGGTATTTTGCTTTAGAGTCTTGTCAAGTACTGTGTAAATGCCTTTGTTAATACCCATAGACCTGTGCTGCTCACAGTCTTAATCAGGAATACGTCTTAAGGCAGTAGTAAGTCATTAATATAATCAGTAAAAGTTCTTAAAAATGAATATTTGTGAAGCATGTTTATCAAACTCCTTGCCAAGGTTAAGAGTACATCACAGAAGAGGAGGGGGAAGACTGAATGAATCACAGGATGGGGAGGTTTACCGTGAAATGATGTCATCTTCTAGACATGGCATGGATAGCCCACGAATAACTTCACAACATCTTTAGATATCTGCAAAAGATCAAACTAACCAAAATACTAGCATAAAGGAATAGCTTGAGAACTCCTAACCCTTACTCATGAAGGAGCTACTGGAGAGGTCAACTCATACTTTTACTAGGATGAGTCTACTAGAAGGTTGTTTGTGCTTCTAAGTATGATCTTACTTCCGTACACATATGTGAAACATTAAATGGACGGAAGATTTTTTAGTTATTTTTTTTAAGACATGAAGTTTGATGAAATTAAGGTAGAATTGCAGAGAACTTAGGAGTTTACAAGATCATATTTCATTGTATAATGCTAGAAAATTCTCCCAAACTGAAAACCAATAATGAAGATGATGATAACCTATGTTGCAAACAGCAGAGACACTTGTAGATAGATTCATGGATACTGCAGTACTTGGACACGTTCAGCAGAGGCTCCCAGATACTGGCAATTGGACAAAGGAAACTTGATGAATTAAATGGAATGAAGATGGCTTATATAATGATTTTGTGTTATACTTTCTTGTTGTTTGTGAGATATAATGTGCTTCATTAGATCTGTATACAGGAGTTTTATGTCAGCTATTTGTTCAAAGGAACATGTATACCTTACCAGTGTTTATACCATTGAAGAAAATATCTCTTTCTTACCTACTATCTATGATCTCTTTGTAGATTCTCAGAGGAGAATGTGCATCTAATAAGGCACTTCTTGTTCCATGACAGAGTATCAGTTTCCCAACTTTAGGGGGAGGTACTACGTGCTCAAATATATCAGCATATCATGCCCAAACATTAACATTCCTCACTGATCTCCTCTGATTCTTCCAGTTCTTACATCCCTTCTACTTCATTTTCCTTTATGTATTCTGAGCCTTGGAGAGAAAGTTGCATCCCTGGGCTGATAACTATAAAATGTTTGTAAAATATTCTTTTGTGTTTCTCTAAAATGTTATAAACCACATTCAGAATATTTCAATAAATAATTTAATGCAAAATATTGGAAAATTTTAAGTCAAAAAGTGGGAAATAATATGGATAGGAAATACTATGGATACTTAAAAAAACAAATATTACATTTTTTAAATTCTTGTTTTCTATACTACATTGATTTTTTTGAGGACACAGAAACATTCTCTATGTTCACTTAGTGCCAACATATCACAGAAGTTATAAGTTGCCAATAAGTTTGGCTGTTTCTCAGTCAAAGACTTGGGTTAAAGCATTTATAATATTTGTCAAATTACTTTTCTTAAGATCTGATTAAATTCAGGATGTATTTTTGGCATCTGACATAATTCTTATAATTATTCCAAAACAGTAAACTTAATAAAAATTAATCAGGAAATTGCTGGAAAAACAATATCATTAAACATGGTAGATCTTTAGTTAGTCATAATTGGGCAACTATAAGCCACAAGTAATTTTCTAGTAAAACTGAAATGGATTCCAAATTCTGTGAGTATACTGAATGACGTAGTGTTACTTGAGTTCAGTGAAAAGTAGGAGGACATTTGCCTTGTCAGACTTTCATCAAGTAACACTTTGAGACCAAAGTTCAACAAGCATTTTCTTTCAGATTTAAAAAATTTTTCTTCTTTAAATTTAATTATTTATGTTTGGTTAAGAAATTGTCTGGAAATAATATTCTAAAAATGACTAAGAAGTACATAAATCTCATACTTCATTGCTAAATTAAATTAAATGTAAAGTATAAATTGTAATACCTTCTTACTATAGATATTAAAACTCTAAAACCATTTTTTATAATGGATAATCTGTATGATAGTTTCCTCTTTAAACTAAGTTCCTCTACATGCCAGTGTCAAAATGTGATGGAAGTCTGAATCCAATTGACTTTTGTCTAATAATGCAAATATTGACTGATTTTCACTGTTCCAGTAGTTAAAGTACTATATAAGACATTTTAGATGATTTAGTCCTTTGTTTGAAAATCCTTAACCCTTGAAGTAGGTCATAGCATAAAAATATATTTCATCATGATATTCACTAAAATAAAAATGATGTTCACTATCCAATTCAGGATTCATTCATTATATGTAATCAATGTTCTTACACTACAAAATGTATGTGTATCAAGAGGAAAGGAACTTTATTTCAAAGGCCACTTATCCCATTACTTTCAACCTATGTATTGTTTATATTGATTGATAGGAAATAGTTTAATATTAGGACAATGAATCTTCACAAACCACTACTAACAGCACACAACTTAAGTTTAGAGTGTTGTAAAATGGAGCTCAGAGCAGCATGGTTCTACAAAGAAGAAATCATGAAATGATCCCTCAGAATGATATTTACTAGGAAAAAGCTCATAATACGAAAGAAGGATCTGTAATGAGATGTTAAAGTGGAGAACAATTAAAAGGAGGAGAAAATGTTAACTCACTTAGTCTGCTGTTCTTTTACTGTGATAAAACACTACCCAAACATAACTTAAGAGAAGGAAAAACTGAACTTTACAGGTCATAATGGAAACCATGGCAGAAACTCAAGACAGGCACTTAGAGGCAGAAACAGTAGTAGAGCACAAGAGAACACTGCTTACTGACAGACTCTTCAAAGTTTACCCATCTTGCTTTATGATATAACCCAGAATCACCTTTCCAGAGCTGATACCACCCATAGTGTGCCCTCTCCAATTAATATTACAGACTAGAAACCATATTACCAGAGCACGTAGGAATTTCAATACACTGCAATAAAAGAGTGAGAGACAGAGACAGAGGGGCTGGAGAGAGAGAGAGAGAAAGAGAGAGAGAGAGAGAGAGAGAGAGACAGACAGACAGACAGACAGACAGACAGACAGAGGGGTGTGAGTTCTCTCCAAACACTTGACAGAAAGTTCATTATCAATGACACTGTGAAGAGGGAGAAGAAAAATAACGTGCATAACCTGGTCAGGATCCTGAAGAGTGAAAAGGTCTTTAATTTTCCTGAGAAACAGGATATTTCTTTCTTCATATATTTTCAAAGAGTTATCTGAAGCTCCATGTTGATTGATTTAGCCTTTGTTGTCCTAAACCAAAAGAAAAAAGCTAAAAAAAAAACGTTTATGGGAGACACTAAATGGATCTTGCAGTTGTAAGGGGAATGAGAAGATTTTTTTTTGTCTTTAGATCTGTCCATTTACCTATCGTACCAGGGGCTGTCAGTTCTTTAGGAGAAAGACTAGTGTGGGAGTGATTTGTGGCTTGAGTTCTAGGAAAAGAGAAAAGTGTAGAGGGTCTGTGGTCTAATTTGTAGCTCATCTAATAGAGGGAATTATCTTATAAGTATAGATTAATCACTTATTGCTTTCATAGTTTGTTCAGAGATTGCTTTCAGAAATGTCACTGCTTGCTCTATTTTGTACAAAGCCAACTAATATCAATTAGTACTGTGGATCAGGAAGTACTTCTCAAAGGCTTTCAGGTTCTATGTCTCAGAGCAAAAAACCAGTCAGAGACACATGCCTAGGTTCAAATGAATCACAGCAATTTATTTCTAAGAAGATACACCTCCAGAGGATGAAGTTGTCAGAATAGAAGAAACTTTAGTGTTTTTCGGACATCCAAAATCCAGGGGCGTGTATATTTGGGCACATTTATACAGTGAAGGCTTTACTGAACTTACTTCATACGTTCCATGTAGTTCTACTTAAAACTGCATGTGTTGCATTTTTCAGCAGCATCTTAAATCTCCAACAAAGACTAAGTATTTTTATTAAAAGACAGTCCGGAGTACCACTGCCCCGAGCCAGATATGCATGGGAGTTTTAGTTGAACTTGTCTGGGGTTAGAAGGAAGCTTCAGACATTTTAGTTGCCAACTTGTTTCTTTCATATGATAATTTCATAAGCCTTTGAACTGAGCAGGATATTTATGACTTGACTCTGTTCTATTCTCCTGCATCTGTAGCCACTTTTCCAATATGGCTACATTTCTTTAAACTGTAATTTGAAATATTGTTCATTTGTCTCACTAGCAGGAGATCATTTCCACCATTATGGAGAATTCTCTTGGGTACTCTACAACCTTAATCTATTTTATTCTTGTGCAAAATGCTTTTCATGTTATGATATTATGTTATGCATCTTTCCATTTATCTGCTTAGCTCTATTTGTCACTGCAAATTTCACAAAGTAATACTAACCTTCTTTCATTCTGCTATAGGGATAGCTGTCATTCTGTTGGTTACTGTTCCTGCTTCTTCGATGTATCCAATTCTGTTGTGCTGTGTTCTCTTTATATTAATAACTGCCATTCAATTACTAGCCTAGATTCTGTTCCCTGGAATGATGAAGACAGGTCTGCCCCTGTACTTTCATTCTCAAATCACTCATCTGTGATTTCTTAGCATTCAGAAACTATTTTTAAAGACTAAAAAATAGCTGGCTTCATTCTAATTCATGTCATTCCCAAACAATTCACTCAATGATATACTTATGTTGAAAACTGAAAGCAAAATGAAGCTAAAGAGCCAAGTCTTTAGACAATAGTAGTAGATAGCAACATGTCTCTGCATGAGAGAAATTAGTATTTTGACTCTTCCAACATTCCTGGTGATGATACAGTTGAGAAGATAGTTAACCTTTTCAACCTCTTTTATCATTTTTAAATTGGCTATTAAACTATTTTGAGGTTTCTCAGGCATTATTTTAAAATGCTTTACAAAGCACCTGAATTTTTCTCAAGTATATTACCTAAACTACTGTTGAGTTATTTTCTTATTTCAAGGAAATTATAACACTAATTTTTCTACTTCTATGAATGCACATTAAACCTATAGCTTTTATTGTTCATATAATGTTTTGTCATCTGGGTCAACAAATATGTATCTTTAAGGTATTGATCCAACCTCTAATTTTTTATCTTAATAAAATTTTCAATAATGTTACAATATCATAATATATCTTTTATAGGGGCAAATTGATAATTCTCATCGACCTTCCTTGTTAAAATGCAAAGGACAATTAATACAATAAAGACTGCAAATTGTTTTGTTATACCTGTTTTAGAAACAAATCAAAATTTTCTGTCTTCCATTCTACCTGTTCATCTGGATACTGGATCATCAGCAGCATGAAGTCTTTTCTCATATCCTTTCCCATTATAACCATTAATGTTTCTTCTCTGCATACATGTCTCTTCCTCAGTGTCTTGGATATTTCTATTGAGATGCCCTTTCATGTATAATATATAAAATAACTGTAAAGCTAAGTGCTTCAGCACCTTTGTTTCTCATCCAGGAGCTGGTGGGACTCTGATCATATAACTCCAGTGACTCTTCCAGTAGAGTAGATGTCTTGTGAAAGAAGCAACTACATCAATTTTCCTGCTGATTTCATTTGCCAGAGGCAAATATCTAATGCTCAGTGGACTCTTGCTAAACAAAATTCTGTTCATTTTCTAACCACTGTAGACACTTTAATACACAGATTACCTTGTAACAGGACACTATTTTTTTTAGTAAAGTTACTCTACATGAGAAACTTGGTAGAATTTTATGCTTTCTGATGGTTCTAACTCCATTTAGATCTGAAATTTGATTTAAAACCTATGTACCTGCTATATAGGAAAGGCTGGCTTGGAGTTCAGGGCAGCAAGACCTAAACTTAGATTTTAGCTACATATGGTCATACCTAGCTTGAACTTTATTTTCACCCACTTCTTTTAATTCCTTATGTCTTACTTTTGTACCTTTTTAGAACACCTCTAGTTCAAGACACCATATCTTTGTCCTTTTTTTCTTTTTGTCTTCTGTTGCTCTGTAGCTCCTCATGGTGGTACCCAGTAGTGGAAGCTGCAATGCAGCCTAGAACTGTAATTATTATTTCAGCATAAAACTGAACAATTATATTAAAACTGCATATATGTTATCCTCAAGAAAATATTGATGCAAACTTCATCTGATGTTTTTCTTCCCTTCCTCGGCTTATATATTCATACTATTGAACTTTTACATACTGACTATAGGTTTAATAGTAAAAATTAAAGATTAAAAAATCTGGATTCCATTCGTATAAATAATTACTACCTCAGGTTTATTTCTTTTAAGCATCACTCAAATTTGGCTTTCTACCAAGCTCACAGAGGAGATTAGTGGATGGTGGAAAAAATACATTAATTTAATTAATTTCTAGGTAAATATTTCCATTAAAAGGGAAATACTGTACCATCTTTTCTGTTGAAAAAGATACAGCAACCAATTGAGACAGAACCACAGTTTTCATTGTATGACTTAAACAGCAGGAACACATTTTGTCATGCTTGTAGAAGGAGGCACTCCAGAATCAATGTGAGACTGGAGAATGTTTCTATTCTAAGCTCTACTCCAAGCATTCACAGAACATCTTTTATCAAGGTGTAAAAATTGCATGAGGAATCTCTGGCATTGATAGATAGGGCAGTAATCCATTCAGTCAGATTACTGGCTTAAGGCTTCATTTAATATCAATTCCTCATTGAGTTTATCTTCAGATATAGTCACATCAGGAGTGACAGATCCCAAATTTTTGGTTCCAGAATGTTATAATAGAGTTGATGCTAATGGAAGGGGAACTAATTTAGACTGTTGCTGAACAAATAGAGGCTCAGTGTTTCATACAACTGTTACTGCTTCAGCTTCTCCTTCAACTACTTCTCCTTCTCCTTCTTCTTCTTCCTCTTCCTCTTCCTCTTCCTCTTCTTTCTCATTTGTGTATGAGATGAAGAAGAGAAGGGCTGAATGAAAGTGTGAGACTGTAATTCTATTTTAGTCAGAAGAATATCAATGTGCAAAGTGTCATTTAAGCATATTACACACATTATAATGTCCACGATCGAGAATCATATACAGAAACAATGTAGAATACTTCAAAGGAGAATTTTTAGACTTTACATGGCTGTGATTTTGTAAATAGAAAATGGATACTATATCATTTTGGACTTTGAATTTTGAATTTTCTGGGGCTCCTTGTGTTCAGTGAAATTCTAAACTAGAAAGGTGATGCCACATGTAAACAGCACTGTATAATGCAATAAGTTGCAGCATCTCAGGTATAGACATCCAGTAAACACCACATGATCTTTCCATTAACATAAAGTAGGATTTATTTCAAATGATTCAGCCCTACTGAGATCTAAGGTATTTTTATTAATTGGATATTTTTAAGGAAAGCTGTGTGAAGATACGGTGTTTAGGAGAGTAGGCTTATCCAATGTAGTTTAACTTCACAATGATTTCAACATAAGACGGGTTTATCAGGACATAATCCCATGTATATGCTGGTAAACTGCCCATGTATTAGTGGATGACCTCACACCCATCTCCATATGGGCATAACTAATTAAATTTGTGCTTATTAACTACAAAACAAAAAAGGAAAAACTAACATGATGTAAGGAAGGACACAAGTTGGGAACCCTGAGGAGAACTGGGGAAAGATACTGATAGAGGGACATGATTAGTGTACCATTTATAAACGTATGAAACATTCAATGAATAAAGACTATTGTTTTTAAAAGATATATTCCCATCAATCAAGCAGCTCCAGCCCTATTCTATTATGACAATATAAAACTGATAGTCACATAATTTAATTTGTTACTTACTTATGTAGAATTTTATTTGTGCTATAACTTATCTAATTCACACAAAATATTATTTGCTATCTTATAATATTTTGTATTAATATTGTAAGTTTTGTTCATCATCATTTCTGTTTAAGCACAATAAAAGCCAATTCAGATTCCTTACTTTAACTGGGAATGAAGGTTTGAGTCAATCATGGTAGCACATGCCAGAAAGATTTGCTGAGGGAGGCAGAGGAAGGTGGATCATTAGTTTGAGGATAGACTGGGATACACATTTTAACAACAAGAATAACACAAAGTCTGGCATTGATGCTGCATGCCTTTCATCCCAGCAGGTGGAGGCAGGCAGAGTCCAAGGCCAGCTGGTCTAGAAAGCTAGTTTTAGGACAACCAGACCTGTTACACAGAGAAACCCTGTCTCAGAAAAAACAAAAGAGAAAAGAAGAAAAAACGAAAAGAAGAAAGAAGAAAGAAAGAACAAAAGAATGAATGAAGGTTTGAAAGTTTCTTCAAACAAAAGGTTTGAAGAAAAAAAGCTAGTTTGTAAATTATAAGGTTTTTTTGTGATTACTGTTAATCAACACTACTCTTTTCTCTTTGTCTTACTCCAGATCTTTTTTCTTGCAAATCTTGACTTACTCTGGATGTATACAAAATAATGCCTCAATAAATAATATTTATTTCCTTTAGTCTGTAATCACTTCAGTGATCTGAATGCTGTTCAAATATTACCAATGTATCTTAACAGATTAAATAGAAAATTCAAAACAAAACATGGTTACAAAGACAATGTCACTGTCATTTGGAGGTTTATTATATTATTAACTGTAATATTTTTAACGTATAAAAAGATACAGAATGTAATATACAAACTATTTGTCATGTCTGTTTTCTTTTTCTAAAAGAAAATTATTTATGCACATATATTGCCATTAAAAATATCCATCAGCATTAAACAAATATTACTACAAAGCAGCATGCTTTTAATTTCTCACATGGGTATTATACTCAATACTAGCGATTTTTGAGATTGAGATATTGTAATTGATTGGCCATCTGTTTTTCCTGAATATTCAAGTTTTTCTTTTGCTCTTGAGAATTAACAGTAAATTCTTAACATCTGTTTTTAAACTTTTAAGTAGATGAAAAAGTAAATGAAAGGCTATTACTTACCTAGTTATAATAATGAGAAAGTTATTGTTTTGGGGAAATTACAGTTTTCTCATGATTTTTAATAGGGTTAACTTTATCAATTCCATCAAAAATGACTTTCTAATCTCAAAATTAACAAATAATAAGTGCTAATTTCCAATAGTTTGTTTTGTAAATGTGTATCAGAATTTATTGCATTACTCATCTATGTGTACATTTTTTGATTCCATAATTTCTTCCTTTGACTTCAAAATAATATATGTTCTAAATGTATTTATATTGTCAAAAACTTTCTAAATTGTTCAAGTATGTTGGCACATACTCATAATCTCATTGCTATAGGGGCAAAGACTGGAGAGTTTAGGGAATACATATTAAAATATGTTTCAAAGGGAAAAATGAAAAGAAATACATCAAACAAAAAGTTCAAACCTGTCTTTGACTCAATAATCATTTTTAAGGGAATAATCATCTTCATTATAACAGAAAAACATTATATAGTTTTTCCTTCTGATTTTCTATATAAACTTTATGTACAGTCATATTATATAGGCAGCATTTTCATTTGACACATAAGAAAACCATAAAAAATATAAAAATACTTTATATCTCTGAAATTGTCATGTAATAATTAGTGTCCTAAATCTGCTTTGCATCATACTAAGCAGCTAGCACATTTCATTTCTTTTGTTCCTACTCTAACCTATGTGGTTAGCTTTGTATAAAATTTCTTCAGACAAAGTTTATATATGTGATGCTCTTCATGTAGAGCAACTGCTCCAGTGATCACACAAAAGAGTAATATTATATTTGGTTATTAGGAACCATTATGTTCCTCTTATCTTTTAGGTAATTTTTGCAAACTGTGAAGTCTTGGGTTGAAATGTTACTCAAATACTATATGTTTGATGCCTTTGGAACTGTGTGATGTTTCTCATGATTATCCTTGAATGACACATGATTGGAAGACAACCACAGTAGAAGGTGTTATTTTTATTTTATTGAACAAAGGGTATTTTGCATAAATTGGATGTTGATATTTGATTGCCTTACTTTATCAGTACACACTAGGTTGTTATACATTAAGACTACACTTCTTTTTCTTTCTATTAATAAGAATAAGTAATACAAACTTTAGGAGTGTAGTATTTGTACTCTTCTCTTGAATTCAGGAACCAACATAAACTATTTGTAATTTTGCTTCTCTTCTTCTGAGTATGCAAAGAGTAGTATGAGAATTGCCAGCCTCAGCACTCAGGGAGGAAGTTTTCTGGGAGCTGTTTGTTGGTTTCCCGACTGTCCAAACCGAAATAATTACACAGAAAATATATTAATTACAAAACTTGGTCTATTAGCTCAAGTTTCTTTATTTTATAATATTTTTATTAAAAATTTATATCTCCTCCCCGCCTCCCTTATCCCTCTCCCTGCCCACCTCCCCCCTTCTCTAGCCTTTAGTGTTGTCCGGCTTCCCTGCCCCATGGGAAGTCCAAGGTCCTCCCCCCTCCATACAGGTCTATAAAGGTGAGCAGCCAAACAAACCAGGTTCCCACAAAGTCAGTCCATGCAGTAGAATAAAAATGCAGTGCCATTGTACTTGGCTTCTCAGTCAGTCTTCACTGCCAGTCACGTTCAGAGTGTCCATTTTGATCACATGCTTCAACACTCCCAGTCCAGATGGACTTGGTGAGCTCCCATTAGATCAGTCCCACCGTCTCAGTGGGTGGAAGCACCCCTCGAGATCTTGACTTCCTTCATGTTCTCCCTCCTTCTGCTCCTCATTTGGACCTTGGGAGCTCAGTCCAGTGCTCCAATGTGGGTCTCTGTCTCTATCTCCATATATCGTCAGATGAAGGTTCCCTCTGATCCTGCCTTCCTTGCTCACGTTCTCTCTCCTTCTGCTTCTCATTTTGACCTAGGGAGTTAAGTCCTGTGTTTCAATGTGGGTCTCTGTCTCTATCTCCATCCATCACCAGATGAAGGTTCTATGGTAATATGCAAGATATTCATCAGTGTAGCTATGGGCCAAGGCCAGTTCAGGCACCCTTTCCTCTGCTGCTCAAGGAACAAGCTGAGGACATCTCCTTGGACACCTGGGAACCCCTCTAGAGTCAAGTCTCTTGCCAACCCTAAAATGGCTCCCTTAATTAAGATATAAACTTCCCTGCTCCCACATTCACCCCTCCTTCATCCCAACCATCCTATTCCCTCAAGCTCTCCCCATCCTTCCCTTCTCCCCTCTCTCCCCCATCTCCCCTTATCTCCACCTCACCCCCACCCCTGTGCTCCCAACTCCTGCCCGGCAACTGCTAGAATTCCACATTGGAATATGGAATTTTGGAGTAATCTACATCTCTGTTCCTGGGTCATGAATACTCATAATCAATCCGAAAGAAACAATTCTTCCTTTAAGATTAGAGCTATGACTTTTGCGTTAGCAATGGAATACAAAAGGAGTAGAGAAAAGGAGAAAAGAGAAGAAACAATATTAAATAAAAATATATTATGGGGAATAAGAATGAAAACAAAAGACATCGTGTAATTTTTAATATAAAATTAGATAAAATAAGAGAAATAATGTGTTTAAAAATGAGATAATGTTAAACCACAGAAAAATAAAATATAAATATACTTGCAACAATGACATGTAACTAAAGCTGCCTTATTTTGACTCTTCTACTCTTGAAAACTGCCTATTGTGGTGAGTGAGTGAGTCATGTTACTGAACTTCGTCATAGTTTTCATATTTCTAAACTGAGTGATAGTTAGGGGTCTGTTGTAAACCTTTGGGATGCATTAACTCACTGTCCTTTGTGTGGCAGGCCCTACAGCTTACCTCAACAGCTTTGTGGCCAGTGGATTAAACAGATCCCCTAAGGTTTATTCCTGAGTTTACCTCTTCCAAGACTTAGCATCCTGAACCAAATAATACCTCAGCTTACAGTTGTCTCCTGAGAACAACGGGAAATCTGATGGGACACAGAACTCAGCTCTCTGCAGTTGAAAATGAATAACTGAGAGCTCTTGTGTTTTCCACCCTTTCATTACATTTCATAGTAATTTCTGTCAATTTATTACGTCTTTTGTGAAAAATAATATTACTTTTAATAAAATTTAACATCTTATTTTTCCTTCACAAATCATAGATTCCTTCTTTCTAAAAATTCTTTACCAAACACAAGATAACATTGCATTTTTTCATGTATAAATTCTTTTGTTATGTAGTTCACATTTAGATCTATTTTCCCTTACAAAACAAGCATTTGTAAAAGATGAAGTTTATCTAGTCAAATTTTTTTTTCATACAGATATTGAAGCTTCTTGAATTCATTTCCTAATAAAGACTCTCCTCTGTCCATTAGACTGTCTTTGTTTTCAAAGATCTACAATTTACTGTCAGGATTGTTATTTTATTCTACTGATCAATATGAACATATGTTACCCACATCAAACCATTCTTATTACTTTATATTAGGATGACTAATATTTTGTAATTAGATTGCAGATGTTTATTTTTACACATATACTTTCATATTATTGTGACTGTATATAGCTTCGTTTGTGCTCATAAAATCAGTGGTAGTCTGCGAAAGTCCTACTCCCTCCCAAAAAATAACTCACTGTAAATCAAGTTGGAACAATATAGATATTTTCCATTAACACATGTGGGATAAACCTCATTTACTTATACTTTTCAGGATATTTTTTATCAAAAACTTTGGTTTTTCTCATAAGACTTAGAATGCATTTTCATTCTGTATATAAATATTTATTGTGCTGATGTAAACCCTTTTGTGTTTTAAATTTCAAATTGTGTTAATTTTTCTTTTGTCAAGAACAAACATATATTTAACTATCTTGTTATATCTAGTGACTTCTAGTGACTTATAATTCTTTTTTTAATTCTAGAATTTTATGCATTTCTCAAATCACCTGGATTGTCTGCATAAACACTGTCATCTGTGAAAGAAACTTAATGTATTTTACCTAGTGTACAAACCTCCTTTCATTTAATAATACCTTTGTGACTTGTTTATGTTCTCTTTATGGAAGGATAGGATAGGAACTGTCTGCCCCATTGATTTCTGCTCTAGTTTTTTGATTCCCTTCTGCCTTCTGGAAGTGTCTTTAGGATTTCCTAAATCATTTGCTGACACTGACTTTAGATGTTCCTTACTATCTTGAAAGACTTCAGTAGAATATTCTCTCAGTCTTCACTTTGCTTACATTCCTCAAATGTTAAGAGAATGATTTCTTACTTGCATTCATTTCAAAATACTTGTGTAATCTTTTTAAAATTTATGTTTTTAAAATTGTACATATGACATGGCACATTTGAGGTCAAAAGACAACACAGAGGAGTTGGTTCTCTTCCACTATAGGTATCTTGTGGATCAGATTCAGTTTGTGAGTCTTGAAGAGCTGTAACCTTACCCACTAAATCTTCTCTCTGGTCTCTAAAAAGTTTTAAATTATTGTTGATACTTTCCCCTTGTTAGTATATGGTCAATTTAGAAGTTCAATATCTGTGTTTCTTAATTTTCATTTCATCTAGATGCTAAATGTTGTAGCATTTTTAGACTTTTATTCTTTAAAACATCACTTTCATACTCAGAATGTGGGAAATCTTTAATAGCTGAATTGTAATTTTCTAAATTTATAGTAATATCAAATATTTTATTATACACATTTCCTTTTGTTTTTTTATTCTCATTTTGCACCTTAGTTGATTTCAAATGAATACTTCCCTCATTGTTCCTTCTCTTCTTACTTATTATTTAAATTATATATTTTTAATAGCTTTTGTAGTGGCATTTCATTTATATTTTAAAAAATAAAACTTGCCTGAGAATCAGAAAAGCAAAACTGCCACACTGGTTAGCCTTACAGCCCAGGCAGCAATGACACACACCTTTAATACCAGTAGGCACACTAGATTTGCACAGAAACCAGGCGGTAGTGGCACATGTCTATAACCCCAGAACTGGAGAGAATTATTAAATAGGAGGAGACAGCTCTCAGTCTCCGTCCCATTCTGAGATTCCTGAAAGCAGGAATGCCATTTCAGACTGAGGTCGATTTAAGAGCCAATGGATGGCTGTTTTGATTTTCTGACCTTCAGGTTCAACCCCAATTTCTGTCTCTGAGTTATTACTAATCTTGCTTCAGTATTTCTCATGATTTGCAGCAAACCATTAAGGCCAGTCCCAGTTTTCTTTCAACAGAATCACAAAGGCACAAATGTTCATAACACCAAAAAAAATTCAGTCTCTTACTTTACTTTCTAAAAGGTTATAATAAACAGGTGCAAACCTCCTTCCTCAATACATGTGCACAATGTATTTTTGCAGAACATTTTCCCAATATGAGACCTAGAAAATTGGATACTTCATTTTAATTATGCAATTTTAATATGAAAAGGATAATGTTCTTTCATCATTGATTCATAATGTTTTCATTGCACCAAATGTTATAATGTAATTTCTCTTGTTTGTTTTGGTTATGTCTCAAAGAAATATCTTAAAATCAATGAAAATTTTCATTATGTAATTTTAAAGGCTTTGCCTTTACATAAACAACAAAAAATAGATTTAAGTTCCATATCATTTCACCTTTAATGATTTAAATTGTTTACTGTGACTATGATAGGATATTGAATGCCTTTTGATGGATATGCATGAGACAGGTCATCATATTTGTTCATGCCTGCTTTAAAATCTAGCCAAATGATGAGATCATGAACATTAGATGTAAACCTCCTACATCCACTTTCTTAATCTAGAATAATTTTGTAAGTGCATATAAATAATTATCCTTATATTTACAGAAAAGTGTATTTCTCGCTCCTCACAAAACTTCTTTCTGTAGCACACAGAGACTATCACAAAAATTTGTAACGCGTCAAAATGCAGAAAACAATAGACCACAGATATCCAACCCAAACTGATACATTTTCAATTCAACCCATACACCTAAAACTCATGGAACATATAAAAACTGGGATGGAAAGATTGTAGAAGTCACATGATCAGATATCTGCTGAGAGATAGTGGCTTTTATCTGTGAGAATGTTATTTTTCCCTAAATAAAGCCTGCATAATGACAATGCCACTTGCTATTACAGTACAGATAAGGAAACCCTCTAAAGCCCCAGGCCGACATAAAAAGTTAAAGGCAACTATGAACCATTGAAAGAGAGAATGTCACTCTTCTACTGGGAAGCAACTCCTGGTGTGTTTTCCAGTCCCACTGAGTATTAAGCATTTAAAAGTTTAAATCATCAGGTAGTAATGAAACTACTTATGTAATAAGTCAGATCAGGCTGAATTATTAAGTCCAGGTTTAATGTGAGCAGAACAAAGCAACTCGTGGGTGACCCTTGGGAAGGATGGGGAGAAATCACATGGCAAATATGGCGACCAGGTCTTATATAGGCTGTAAGCTTAGTCTTGGCCAACCCCAGGGAGTGATTTACTTTTGACAGGCTTTTTCAGGAGTGGGGTTTTGAATGGGAAGAGTGAGACAAGAGGGTGGAAAGGGGCCCCTACCTGGATATCTCCAACAAACATATATAAGTACAGTAATATTAAATAGGTTCAGTATGGTATATGTGTACTTTAATAAAAATAAGTAAAAAGTTATAGATCTGAGAAATTGAGAGTACATAGTGGGAGTTGGAGAAAGAAGAAAGAAGAGTAGAGATTAGGCAAAAGTGATATTCATGAAAGAAATTCTAAAAATGATAAATTTAAATTAAAAATATTGTAAATAAAGAATAATGAGTTGGTAAACTCTCATTGTGATATCTGAGATTATGTAAAATTGCTTCCTTTTCATCTACTTAGACTATTTTCAAATGTTAGAGGTACTTATTTTTCATATGTTAAATTTTAATGCCATAACTATTTTTGCTGATATAAAATTGTTTTATACAGTAGAAAAGAAAACACAAATATTTTTGACACTTTTATGCAATGTAACTAACTTCTTCTTCTCTTGTCATGGTTCCTTTATCAGAGACTGCAACTTCAAACTCTGAACCAAAATATACTTCTTCTTTATATTACTTTGGCAGTTATTTTCACAGAGCAATAGTATAATAATGAATTGAGTTAGGTCTTCAGGTAAGGACATTTATCTACATTTGCCATTATAGCAGAATTTTTATTATTCCTAAACTTTTGAATAATAATTTTGCTAATTACAAAGTTTCATATTGCTGTTGTAATTTTAATTGTTTAGTTTCACTCTCAACATATTTAAAATTTCCCCATGTTCTTGTTTATATAACCTCTGAAGGATTGCCGACAGAGTTCCTTTTTCTTTACTTCTTTAGATAATTTATCTTCCTCTTATTTCTTTCATGGTGTTATATTTTCTTCAACATTTTTATATAATATAAATCTGACACAAGAATGAAAAGACTATCTTCATATTTTTTAGCTACTAGTCTTGATGTTCTCTAAGATTTTCAGAATGATGATAGTTCTGTAGCTAATATTTGTTGATGCTCTGCCATGAATTATTTTGATGAAGAACTGAGATCAAAGAGGCATTCCTAGCAAATCTTCTGTGTTTTTATGTTTTTGCAACACTTGAATTATCATTTCTGCATCTCATCCTCAAAAAGCTTCTGCAAATTTTAAGTACAGTTTCAGTGTTCTTAATGCTCCCTCTGTCGTGTTACAGTATTTGGAAGTGATATGAAGTAGTATCTACTCACCTTGGATAAGGAAAGGCTGACATACATAATTAAATGCATTACCAAAATAATACTTGCTGAAACAAGGAGCCTATTGGGGTAACTTGAATTACTATGGGAGAAGAAGTTACAGGAGCCTGGATGGCTCAGAAACAGCCACATTGCTGAAACCTTTCTCCAACATTTCTGATAACTCATAAACTTTGGAGCTTTAAAGCTCTTTGTGTGGTTTTTGTTTAGCTGAACAGGTTGAAGAATCTACAACTCTCACTTGACCACACTGTTTACATAACCTTGGACTAATAGATTTCAGGAACTTCATGAGAGTTCTGTATAGTTTATATTCTGTGTATTCTATTTGTTCATATGCTTAATGAGTGTTCATCCAATAAGGCATTTTTGAACTTCAAAGAACTTGCTAATAATCAGTCCTTCTTATTAAGCTACTACATTTAAGCTTCTGCTCTAATTTGTCAGTTAGACCTCATATACTCTTGGCGCGCTCTTTTCCGGAATGACATTTTTATTTCTGTAATTCTCAAATTTATCTAAGAATAGATACTTTGCTTTCTACTAATCCATATTTTCCTTCTTTGATGATATTGGAGATTATGTTCAAGCTCTTTGCTTGTTGGACTAGAAACAAAAGTCTCTTCCAACTTATATGTGTAGGTTAGAATTCCCTTCTACCTGACGAGCTTCCTGGAGGATTTCATTTCATTTTAGGATCTGATTGCTAGATCACTGATAATAATTCTTTAAATCCAAATGTACTGCTGAATACTTTCAGCAAATTTTACCTTTTAGTCAATTGTCATTTAATTCATTAAAATTTTAATCAAAGAATTTCTATGATTTATTATTGTAGTTATTTTTTCTAGAGACAACATTGTTATAGTAACTTCTACTTTGTTAATCATAGCTTATTTTAATTCTGTCAAAATATTTATAATAGGTTCCTTTGAAATCTCTATCTTTGAATTGGACATAAACTTTCAGTAATAACCTATTTTTCCTGTATTTGTGTGTGTACTGGTGTGACAAGTGGGTAGGTGATATATCACAGCCATTCTGAATAATAACTCCCCATGACTCCAGTACGTTTTAGTGTTGTTTGTTTGTATATAGACAGGCTGGGACATTTTAGTTAAGTTCATTTTCCTCTGCGGAGACTGAGATAATGCACCTTCAATACTTCATCGAGAGTTGTAGTTTCCATTGAGAAAGTTTGTGTTAACTAAGCTTATTATGACTCTCATTTTCTCTGGTCACGCATAGCTTTCATATTTCCCTAATTGCTATTGAATTTGTTTTTTGGTTTTTGTTTTTGTTGTTGTTTTACAGATTTCAAAAACCTTATGATTCATGTTTTTCTATATGCTACCCAGTAAAACCAGAATTCTTTGTGAATGGAGATATGAGGTGAAAACCTGAGGTATGTTCACAATACAAAAATCCTGGTTATCAATATTTATCTGCTCTCTGTTGAATCTAGTGGGTTAGGTTTCACACCAATATAGACATTAACTTTATTAATTTTCTTCCTTTCTTTATTTTGCCAAAAATCCACATTTTATATACTGTGATTTTTAATTTGAATTTCTCTTATGATTTCAAATAAAGTAATTTTCTTTGGGGGATATGGCAAATATATGCTTTTATAATGAATCTCATAGGTAGGGTAAATAAGAATTGAGTGCAACGGTTATGTCAGTAAGTGCTTCACTCTGAGTGCCACGTTCTCAGGAAAAGAGTGAAAGGAGCCATTAGCTTCTATTCTCTTGCATAAGCCATATTACATACCAAATACCCTCTCCTATAAATGAGTGTCCATTATTCTTCTGTACTGCTTCTGAAATAGTTCTCCCTGTTGCAACCTGTCTCAGAAGAAGTGGGCCATAAAACATCTGGAATTTGTACAGGACTACAAAATATAGCTGTAGAGAATAAGAAAGTCTTGGGGCCTGTCTAGGCTGACATGGAGTCATGGCCTTCATGTTATAGAGAAGATTCTTTTGGTTTGTATTCCTGGAATGGGATTTTTACCCTTCTGACTTGAGAATGAAAGAAATGGATGCTGGGTGTTTACTTCTTTTATACTGCATTGATTTCAATTTTTATATCAACCTATATTTTTACAACAATTTCAGAAGATTTTCACTTCTTTTTTCAGTAATTGTTACTAGCATTCATTGCATCCATGGAAATGTAGCTTATGGAGATTTTCATGATCATATTGATGTGCTAATTTTTATTTGTACACAAAATAAAATATTGTTCAAAAGCTATACTGTGATTTCAAATATATCGTATTCTGGAAACACTAAAAAAGCTAAGAAGGTAGTAAATAAAGATTACTCTCAGGGTTTGAGAAGAAGCAAAAATGAATGATGAAGGACAAAGAACTATTTAAGATATATGTGTATGAAAGACTATTTAATACTTACATGCATGAGTATCTTATTCATATGTATGTATGTGTGCTGCACTCATGTCTGGTGCCTCCAGAAGTAAAAAAGAGGATTGCATTCCCTGGATTTTGGAGTTAGGTAGGGTCGTGAGCTTTTATGTGGATGGTAGGATTGGAAATGGCTGTTGTGCAAGAAAGAATGCTCCTGACTGCTGACCCATCTCTCCAGCCCTGACAGAAATTATTAGGATTGTGAAATTACCATGGTACTGCAATGGCAGTTACAGGCCATTTTATACTTGTACAAATCCCAAATAAACAACCTTTTTGTGTGATGATGATGACAGAAGTGTAGTTGCATCATCTATCACAAATGTATCATTCTGTAGGGAGCTGTGGGGATGAGGTGGGATATCTCTGAATGTTCTTTCTACTGAATTTTCCTATGAGCCTAAATTTTTCTAAAAGTAAATTCTTTTTTTAAAAAAAATCAAACTTTATGTCTGCTAGCAAATGCCATAATTTAAATTTACTTCCAGACTAAATTATATTATAACTTTGAGCAGGTATTACCATTTCAACCACTATGCTCATCTGCGTAAACACAAGCTATTTTTTGTTGGACATTTTTTTCTTTGACATAAAGTGTTTAATGATATCCTGACATTTGTGTGTGTGTATGTGTGTGTATATATGAGAGAGAGAGAGAGAGAGAGAGAGAGAGGGAGGGAGGGAGAGAGAGAGAGAAAGTAAAATCTCATCCACATGGCATATGAAACACTTAAAGTGCAGATTTCTGTCTAATTGTGACAGCTCATCTTTCACTAGGTTGATCATTTACTCTCTCGTGTGTTATGATCACATTCTCTTGTGAACTCTTCACGTGATGTATTCTCTCTTTGGGAAACATGTGCATAATTCTTGAACATATTATTCCCTTTCAGTCTCACAGAGAAGACCTCTAGCTTTGCTGTTTAAAGCATAGAATCTGAGAGGGTTGTGCCCTGTTATTATATAATACAGAATTGATATGAAGTCTTAACCAAAGAAAAAATTAGCTTCAAGAGAGTTTAAATAATTACCTTTGTGAATAACATCTAAATTAAAGCCTGACACATATTACACATTCCAAAGGGAGGTATCTGGATAGTGTGTATCAGAGAGTAGGTGCATATATATGACTTACATATGCACATGTATTAGGACAAAGGTCAAACTCATTTTTTCTGCCTCATATATGATGCATCCTGATTTGTAATCAGGGTCTCTTGCTGAAATCTGGTGGGCTAAACTGTCTGGACAGCAAACATCAATGGTCTTCTGAGCTCTTCTTCACCAGGACTGGGATTACGAGGGTAAGCCACTATATGAAACTTTTGATTGAGATGAAACATGAGTCCTTATATTTGAATTGCAAGCACTTTACACACTAAACCTTTCCCCAGCCCCATAGCTATTTACTTTGAGGAGACAATATCTTCCCACTATATCCCTGAAGGTAAGTGTTCTTAACATTACATCCATAACTGCAATAATTCATTCATCTCCAGAACTTACCAGCTCAGTAACCTAGATGTTTTTTCCTTTTCCTTCTTGAATATTTGTCATGAAAACTGAAGGATGGCACTATCCATATGCAAACAAAACTTGAGCAACACCAAATTTTCTCTATTTCAGATCTGATAACACAAGCAAGATGAAATTCAGGCCATGTAACCTGCACTCCACTTGAATTATTTTTTAACCAAGGCATTACTAGGGCTTTCTTTGAGATGAGTCAGAGATTTTCATGATACTGTTCTTAAACAATTAATGTAATTTTATAAAGAAAATAGATCCAGGTGACATGTACTCTGTGGTTTTAAATAATTCAGTGCATGACAACGTTTTCTGGGACAATGTGAAGATCATTCTGACTTCAGGTACCTAAAGCATGGAGAATCTTTGTATTCATGAATCTAAAAGGACTCAGTCACAAACCTCTTGAAATATTTTCCAGTAAATGATACCTGCCTCTAAAACTGATTTTATATACAAAGAAATATTTTAAGCTTTTCAAATATTTTGTGTTTTACTAACATTTTGTGGAAGTGACATCTCATAATTACATGATTATGTTATATACATTGATGTGTCATGCATATATAAGTATATTTATATACACATACAAATACACATATATTTCCTTGAGATAATATAAATTTTATCTTCGATTTTTATCCAGAAATTTTTTCATTCACTCCTTATTTAGTTCATATATGTTATTTTATATACTATTTTGTAAAGTAAAGAAATATTACAGGACGTCATACTAATATACCAGGAAAGAAATTACTAATAAAGACAATAGAGTAAAATGTAAGATAAAATATTATAAAACATTATATATTATCATCATAAATAAAAATTGAAATGAAGGAATAACAAAAGGATTGAACAAAAGAAAAGAAGTTTTGTTCATTAAAATATTTATAAAAAGTAGTCTCTTGCTGCCAAAATGGATATTCAATCCTGAGCACCCAAATATATTCCCATAATTCCAAATAATGATGTAAAGAAAGAACTGACTCCACCAAGATTTCTTCTACATGCAAGCCAGGACAGGTGTGTACACACAGCACTATAGGTGAGCACAAGTAGGTATATGTATACATACACAATCCTACACAACCAAAATGGGTTAAAAATAATAACTTTTCATCATATCTACAACAATTACAGCTCTCTTGATGATGGCTCCACATGATATGTTTTTAATCCCTGGTTATTGAAAATCCACTGTCACTGATGTAATAAGTCTATCAAGCCAAGTTATTAGATTCCAGTGCAATGGAGAGAGCAAAGTCTTCCTGGGTGACCCTCAATAGGGCAGGGGGAATCACAAGCTAATATGGCTACCAGGTCTTCTATATCCGGTAGGTGTATTGAGCAGCCCCAAGGAGGGATTGCCTTTTTTTTTTTTTGATTGTTAAATATTTATTAGCAAAAATCTTTTTTGAAGTTGTTTTTATTATTAATTTATAAAAATTTCCACTTCCGCCCCTCCTCCCAATACCCTCTCACTCCCCACACTCCCTCTCCTCCTCCCTCTCCAGTCCTAAGAGCAGTCAGGGTTTCCTGCCCTGTGGGAAGTTCCCGTTCCTCCCTCCTCCCTCCAGGTATAGGAAGGTGAGTGTCCAGACAGACTAGGATCCCAAACATCCAGTACATGCAGACGAAACAAGCCCCAGTGTCATTGTCAATGGCTTCTCAGACAGTCAAATGAGAAACAGAAGGAGGGAGAACGTGAGCAAGGAAGTCAGGATCAGAGGGAACCCTCATCCGACGATGGATGGACATAGAGACAGAGACCCACATTGGAGCACTGGACTGAGCCCCCAAGGTCCAAATGAGGAGCAGAAGGAGGGAGAACATGAACAAGGAAGTCAGGACCTCGAGAGGTGCGTTCACCCACTGTTACTAGGGGACTGATCTAATGAGAGCTCACCAAGGCCAGCTGGACTAGGACTGAAGGAGCTTGTGATCAAACTGGATTCTCTGAATGTGGCTGACACGAGGGATTGACTTTTGACAGGCTTTCTCAGGGGCAGAGTTTGAAGAGGCTAGCTCCAGGAGAGGGTCCATTTGACACTGAGGATGGAGTTTGGAGAATGCGGCTCCAGCGAAGATGCTGCTAAGAGTTCTGAGGGCAGGGCTCAGAATGGTCTGAGCCAGAGATTTTAAACACAACAATAAAAAGAATTAGCTTGGTTATCTACTCATAACTTTAAGGGTAGATGTTTAACATTATTGTTTTAATTATCTCGTACCTACAACATCTCGTACTTAGTTCAATTTCCGTGTTAAATATATAATTCTAAGGCTTTACTCACATTTATTTTAAATTCCTTCATTTGTTTCAGATCTGTTTTGGAAATGGTCCTGGGAGTATTGACTTTTATTATATTAATAGGGCTCTTGAACATAATAGCGGTAAGGTCAATGCTTCATAATATATGATTGCCTTTAGTTAATAAACATCGCTGTCCTTTTGTTGCCAAGAGTGGCAAAATTTGCACCAGAAAGTAGAGAGAGGACAACAGATAATTTAAGGACTGACAAGATGACCCAGTCACTAAATTGGTGTGTGCATAAATAAGAATAGCTGAGTTTGGATCTTTACAATCCATAAAAGCTAGACTACCACTGTAGTCATGCTTAACCCCACAAATGGGAAAAAAAAGTTAAGTAAATCCCTGTAATTTATTGGTTAACCAGTCTACCTGAATCAGCTATCTCCAGCTTCAGTGAAAGACCCTGTCACAAATCATAAAGTAAAAACTGATGAACACTAACTACTCATGGTAACATACAGCCTCCACACACTGTACACACATATGTACAATCCACACAGATGTGCACATACACATAAAATTATTGCAATTATAACTTTTGCTCTTGTTCTTGATATTATTCTAAATAAATTAATTGTTGTAGAAAGTCATTTATTTTGTTGTCTGTAGAATTAACTTCTTTCTAAAGTCATTCATGGGGTTTCTTCTCATCTTTTGTACATTTTTTAATAATTTCATGAGGCAAAACCAAATAAAGTACTTGTTGAATAATTAATGCTGCAAATTCCTCTGGGATGACTGTATAATTCTGGTCTTTGAGAACATTTCTTGACAACTAAACCTGAGATGTACTCAATTCTGTCAATGTTCTGGAGAGTAGAGACTGTACCCTAAAATTTATCATAGGTACAGACAGTTGTTTATGTGAGGTTGTTTGTTTTTACTTTGTTGAGATAGGACCTCATGTAGTTCATTATGGTCTCAGACTCAAATATTGCAGAAGATAATATTGAACTCTTGATCCCCTCTGTTTTTATCTCTCCTATTGTAGGATTACTGATATGGAATACTATGTCCAACAACATCTGCCGACTGACCCTGCTACAGCACCTAGAAATTTTAAATGTCAAGTAATATATAACTATACTAGCTGTGAAAATAAATCTTATGCAATCATATTGCTGGAGTATTCTGGGTTTTATGATTCTTTGTGGATGTGTTTGTTTTTAATAAGGATCTAGTTTTCACTGTTTAAAATTTTGAACAGATATCTTTTTGTTAACTGGCAATTTTCATTTAGTTTGTCCTCAATAGTTTCAAACACGTATATAATGAATTTAGATATTTAACGAGTATTTTCTTGTCTCATGTGTAAAGTTTCTGCACCTGATAAACTTCTCTGCCAACACAATAATCCAAATTAGACAAAATAAACCTGAATTATAAAAAGCCCGGGTTTAATGGATACCAATACTCCTGGTTGGCCACATCCAGCTCCTCAGAGAGAAGACAGGAAAGGAAGACTGAAATACACCATGTTTGTTCTCTGGGTTACAATTTAAATACCATGTGAGAGTGTTCTTGAGCCTCTCTGGGAAGGGGTCATTTTATGGCAGGCATTCTCACAGGTAGAATCTGAACTGAGGCAACTCCCAGGGGAGGGGGATTGTGATGTAACTTCCTCCCAAACATTCTAGACTCTTTGGATAGGATCTTGCCATGGGGGAAGGGTGATTAACTGCCAGAAAGTATGGGACAGAGAAGTGTTGTTCGCCAAGGAGAGGCAAGGGTGAATGAGTGAGATAAGAGCAGATTATCCCTTGAAAACCAGATTTCAGTTGCTGGGTAGGTGCCCATTTGAGCCTGGACAGGCAGAGAAGTCCCAGAAGCTGATGAACTGGTGTAGCTGCTGTTGTTATTTGAAGAACCCTCTATAGGTTGTCTTGGTCCAGACAGCAGGAGTGGCCTGTAAAATATGCTCAAAAATGGGTGGGGTCAAAATAGGCTCTGGAAATTGTTAGTTTTTACCATACCAGTGTTTTTTATTATATATAAACAGCAGAAGAGCTTCTCCCAGGAGCCTGTAGGTATCTGTAAGACAGTTGGAACAGATTTACATCTTGGTGTCACAGCAAAAGAGCATGGCTTTAGGTTAAAAGGCATGAACATTTTAGAAGACAATTAAAGGACATTGGAAACTCTGAATATCTGACGATACATCTGAAACCTGTTAATTTTGGACTATGAAGCTTGTGAAAGAGACACACCTGTCTGTGTTTTCAGCAGTAAACTCAATAAATGAAATAATGAGCTTCCAGTCCCTTAAAACATTAAATGCTATCAGACATATCTAAGAGGGATACGTAAATGAGCAGAAGTGAGACAGCTTTTTTTCAACTACGCAGGCAATTTCAAGAGTCTCTGCAGTCTTTTGGTAAATACCAGTCTTAGAAGAGGCCCAGCAGATTTTTCTGTGGGAATAGTGTTCAGTTTACCTGTCTAGGCAGGATGAGAAGATCGATAGTTAAACAAACGTTAAAAAAAAAATAAAAAGGTATATTAGGTAAAAATGCCAAGTTAAATGAGTATTTTAGTTAATAATTGAGAGTAAATGCAGATATGTTTTATATATTATTTTGTATAAAAAATAACTCAGAGTTGGAATCTGAATTGAGGCTACTCCTAGGGGAGGGAGCTTGAGAAGAAGCTTCCACTTTAATATTTCAGATTCCAGACTTTTTCGATATATGCATGCCAGGGACTGAGGTGAAAGTTCCACCCAAACATTCTAGACTCTTTGAGTATATGAATGCCAGGGGCTGAGATGAAGCTTCCTCCAAACTTTCCAGACTCTGGGTATACGGATGCCAGGGCCTGAGGTGAAGCTTCCTCCAAATATTCCAGACTCTTTGGGTATATGGATGCCAGGGGCTAAGTTGAAGCTTCCACCCAAACATCATGCCCCTCTGATACACTAAAATGTATCGCATTGCCGACAATTTCCCTGTATGCCTGTTAGTTTTGACACAAACTTAGATCAACTGTGAAATAGAAACAGAAATGCTGGTGTCAAGTAGAGCATGTGTCCTCTGTTAAGGTGTCCCAAACTCGCACAAGTAATCTACCTGCCCCCCACCACAATGTATAAGTAGGAAAGAATTAGCCAGACTCTATAGCAGGTCCTTATTGAGGAGCAGTCACAGGCTTTAAACATTCTGGTGGAGGAAGCTCCAGCTGTTGCTCTTTGCCCCCACTGGTCAGTCATTAGTTAATCACTGGACTAAAAGGAGGCTTTGTCATTTCCGAACCTCACTCAGATGCAAAGAGTTTGTCTTATCATTGCCTGTATGTTCTTTTGTAGTATAATTTTTGTTTAAATTTTAAAGTGCTTTACCGATGTATGATTGAATAATTCAGCAAGATGCTTCAGTAGGTAAAGTAGATTACTGCCTTGTCTGAATTCAATCCCTGGAATCGACACCATGGAGAAAGACAATTTATTTCACAAGGTGTTCTTTGTCCACCATTAATGTTCCATAGTACATGTAGGTCTAAAGAAACATACACACACACATGCACAAACAGAACTTGCTATGAGAGACAAAGCCAAAAATAGTGTAGTGAAAAAGTCATATGAAAAAAGAGTTTCTTGCTGAACTGAAGGTCTTGCAACCAGCTTAAAGGAGCCAGTAATTGAACAAATAATTGCTAAGAGGAAATATTCAGTCATTATTACATCAAAAATGAGAGCCAATAAAGACAGTGATTGTGTGTAAATTTGGAGTGATTTACAACAGAATTTGAAATTCTAGTTTTACTACTATTTGTCCCCTGATTACAATCTGACATATTTGACATTAGATTACAGTTTCTGAAATAATAAGAATTTTAACAAATCAAAAAATATAAAATATTATTAAAGATTGTTTTCTGTCAGATTTACTACTCCTTAATCATCCTTAAAGCAGGTATAATTTATTTCACTTTATTTTATATACATGGTTGTTTTGTCTACATGTATGTTCATATGCAATGTTCATTCATTGCCCACAAAGGTTGAAATAGAATATGTAATCACTTGGTATTGGAGTTACAGACGTTCAATTTTCATGCTGTGAGTGATGTGCTGGAAACCCTGGTCCCCTGGAGGAGCAGCTAGTGCTCTTCAAAGCTTAACCATTGCTTTAACATCCCCAAAAAATACATTTTGGGGTATCATTTATAAACATATAAAAACACAGTTTTTAAATTATGTCTTCTTGTTTCTGTGATTTTAATAAACTATATTCTCATTATAGAGTGTGACTACTACTCTGTGTTTAATTGATGGGATTAAATTTTAATAATAGTTATTATCAGTAAACGGTTATATTTTTAAAGTTTTGATGCTTTTTCAAAGAAATCTTGCTTCATATTTGACATAATAAGTTCTATTAAAGGAATTTTCTATTTAGGTATGCAAACACACAAATGAAATATTAATAGATATCTTTGAATTGGGCCTAGCCTACAATGTGTGTTCCAGACAAAGCAGGAGAACAAAATGAGACTCTGCCTCATAAATTGATAGATAGATAGATAGACAGATAAATAAATAAAAAAGAAAAAAATGGAGTAGTTTGCTAAAGAAAATTCCTTTATGTTTAAATGATAGATTATATATGCTAGGTATCTTCATTTAGACTTGGACATTTAGACTATAATAGAAAATATTATTACAAAGATGTAAGTACCTTGTTTTTATTGAGGTAATTATACTCTAAAGAATGATGGTACCAAAACTTCCAGGAAGAGCTAATACCTATACTCCTTAATGTATTCCATACTATAGAAACAGAAGAGTCATTGCCAAACTCCTTTTATGAAGCTACAGTTACCTTAATACCAAAACCACACAAAGACACAACCAAGAAAGAGAATTACAGGCCAATCTCACTCATGAACATCGACACGAAAATTCTCAATAAAATCCTGGCAAACCGAATCCAGGAACACATTAGAAAAATTATCCATTATGATCAAGTAGGCTTCATCCCAGAGATGCAGGGCTGGTTCAACATACGCATATCCATCAATGTAATCCATCATATAAAGAAACTGAAAGAAAAAAACCATGTGATCATTTCATTGGATGCTGAAAAAGCATTTGACAAAATTCAACACCCATTTATGATAAAGGTGTTGGAGAGACTGGGGATACAAGGATCATACCTAAATATAATAAAAGCAATATACAGCAAGCCGACAGCTAACATCAAATTAAATGGAGAGAAGCTCAAAGCCTTTCCACTAAAATCAGGAACAGGACAAGGCTGTCCACTCTCTCCATACCTCTTCAATATAGTGCTTGAAGTTCTAGCAATAGCAATAAGACAACATAAGGAGATCAAGGGGATTTGAATTGGAAAGAATGAAGTTAAACTTTTGTTATTTGTTGAAGATATGATAGTGTACATAAGTGACCCCAAAAACTCTACCAAAGAACTCCTACAGCTGATAAACACCTTTAGTAATGTGGCAGGATACAAGATCAACTCCAAAAAATCAGTTGCCCTCCTATACACAAAGGATAAAGAAGCAGAGAGGGAAATCAGAGAAACATCACCTTTCATGATAGCCACAAATAGCATAAAATATCTTGGGGTTACTCTAACCAAGGAAGTGAAAGACCTATTTGACAAGAACTTTAAGTCTTTGAAGAAAGAAATTGAGGAGGATACCAGAAAATGGAAAGATCTCCCTTGTTCTTGGATTGGGAGGATCAACATAGTAAAAATGGCAGTTCTACCAAAAGCAATCTATAGATTCAATGCAATCCCCATCAAAATCCCATCAAACTTCTTCACAGACCTTGAGAGAATAATAATTAATTTTATATGGAAAAACAAAAAACCCAGGATAGCCAAAACAATCTTATCCAATAAAGGAACTTCAGGAGGCATTACCATCCCTGACTTCAAACTCTATTACAGAGCTACAGTATTGAAAACAGCTTGGTATTGGCATAAGAACAGAGAAATCGACCTTTGGAATCGAATAGAAGACCCGGATATTAACCCACAAACCTATGAGCACCTATTTTTTGACAAGGGAGCGAAAGGTATACAATGGAAGAAGGAGAGCATCTTTAACAAATGGTGCTGGCATAACTGGATGTCAACCTGTAGAAGGATGAAAGTAGATCCATAACTATCACCATGCACAAAACTCAGGTCCAAATGGATTAAAGACATCAACATTAATCCGTCCACTTTGAACCTGATAGAAGAGAAAGTGGGAAGTAGTCTACAAGACATAGGCACAGGAGACCACTTCCTAAGTAGAACCCCAGTAGCATAGACAATAAGAGAATCAATGAATAAATGGGATCTACTGAAACTGAGAAGCTTCTGAAAAGCAAAGGACACTGTCAGTAAGACAAAAAGGCTGCCTTCTGACTGGGAGAAGATCTTCACCAAACCCTCATCAGACAAAGGTCTGATCTCCAAAATATACAAAGAACTCAAGAAACTAGGCACTAAAACTCTAATTAACCCAATTAAAAAATGGGGTACTGAACTGAGCAGAGAATTCATAACAGATGAACTTCGAATGGCCAGAAGACACTTAAGGTCATGCTCAACCTCCTTAGCAATCAGGGAAATGCAAATCAAAACCACTTTGAGATACCATCTTACACCTGTCAGAATAGCTAAAGTCAAAAACACCAATGATAGCCTATGCTGGAGAGGATGTGGGGTGAGGGGATCACTCATCCATTGTTGGTGGGAATGCAAACTTGTGCAGCCACTGTGGAAATCAGTGTGGCGGTTTCTCAGGAAACTGGGAGTCAACCTCCCTCAAGACCCAGCAATTCCACTCTTGGGAATATACCCAAGAGATGCCCTATCATACTACAAAAGCATTTGTTCAACTATGTTCATAGAAGCACTATTTGTAATAACCAGAACCTGGAAACAGCCTAGGTGCCCCTCAATAGAAGAATGGTTAAAAAAGGTGTGGAACATATACACATTAGAGTTTTACTCAGCGGTAAAAAACAATGACATCTTGAATTTTGCATGCAAATGGATGGACATAGAAAACGCTTTACTGAGTGAGGTAAGCCAGACCCAAAAAGAGGAACACGGTATGTATTCACTCATAAATGGATTCTAACCATAATTAAAGGTCTTTGAGCCTATTATTCGTGATCCTAGAGAAGCTAAATAAGAAGACGAACCTGATGAAGATTATTTAGCTATCCGCCAGGAGGTAGGAAATAGTCAAGAGTCCCAGGTAACCTCGGGTGCATGGAGGGAGGGGAGGGTTGTTGGAAGGGGAGAGGGTTAGAGAGAAGGGAGTAGGGGAGGATTAGGGAAAGCTCGGTGGACCAGGATGGGGGGGAGGGAGGAAGGATGGATATGGGATCAGGGAAGAATATATTTCAACTAAGGGAGTTATTTTAGGGTTTACAGGAGACTTGATTATATATGGGATCCCAGGTCCAAGGAGAGATCCCCAGATTGTTCTCTTGACAGAGGAGAGGGTGCCTGAACCGGCCTTGGCCCATAACCATACTAATGAATATTTTGCTTATCACCATAGATCCTTCATCTGGCGATGGATGGCGATACAGACGGAGACCCACATTGGAGCACCGGACTGAGCTCCCCAAGGTCCAAATTAGGAGCAGAAGGACGAAGAAAATGATGAAGGACTGCGAGGGATGCTATCACCCACTGATACAAGGGGTCGGATCTAATGAGAGTTTACCAAGGGCAGTTGGACTGCGACTGAACGAGCACGTGATCCAAACAGATTCTCTGAATGTGGCCGGATTCTCTGAATGTGGCTGGCCCGGAGTCTTTCTGAGAAGCCATTGACAATGACACTGGGACTAGTTTCCTCTGCATATACTGGATTTTTGGGATCCAGTCTGTTTGGATACTCACCTTCCTGGACCTGGAGGGAGGGGGGAGGAACTTGAACTTCCCACAGGGCAGGAAACCCTGACTGCCCTTAGGGACAAAGAGGGAGGAGGAGAGGGAGGGTGGGAGTGGGAGGGAGTTGGGAAGAGAGGCGTAAATGGAAACTTTTATAATTTAATAAAATTACTTTCAAAATAAAAAAGAATGATGGTACAGTGCAACAGATTTGTTACAAATTGGCTGACCTTGAAATTTTATCTATACATGTTCCATATTTCATCAAGAATTGAGTTACTGGGTCATCTTTTGTGGTAACTAAGAGACATTATGAGCATAACATTGTCTACATTTACCTAGTAGACAAGGCCACAGACACAATAGTAAGGGAGTCTTTAGATGAATAAATGCCTGTGAGGGATTTTCATGGCTAGGTAATTTGCTATGGGAAGATAAAACTTAGGTGTGAGACCTACCATTCCTTGGGCTGGAAACCTTGACAGCACATATAGAAATAATTAGCTGAATGAGAGAGACAGCATTCATTGTTCTCTCTTGACAGTGAACACAATGTAAGCAGAAGCTTCAACCTCCAGCCATCTTGAGAACTCTACCATGATGTACTGAACCTAGAACTCTGAGTAAAATTCAATCATTGTTACTTAAATTACTTTGTTAGGATATTTTTGTCACAGAAACAGGAAAGGTCACTGAAATGTCTGGGCTTATTGTAATCTAATAAGCAATGCCATCTGTATTTCAGGAGATTAGAACTGCATTTGCATATTTGCTAAATATAATTGCATATGCATTGAGTGGGTAACAATGACTTTTGTAGGGACTAGAGAGATGATTCAGAGGACTTAATTTCTCTTCAAAACATCCATGTCATGTGACTCACAAACATCAGTAATCAAGCTCCAAGGGATCTGACATAATTTCTGGCCTCTGTTGGCACCTGCATACATGTAATCAGACATATATGTGCACATAAATATGACTAATAAAAATATTTTTTAAATCTAATAAAAATGGAGAAAAACTACATTATAGATGAAGAAGCAATAGATTTATTAATCATTTATAATTTAGCCAACTAATATACAAATGACATAAATAACATAAAATTTGACATTTGTAGCATAAATCCCAGAGATTGAAATTGGGGTTCAAATTGAAGATCAGAAAAGTAAAGCATCCAGGCCACTAGAAAGTTCTTACCTCTGTGAAATCTTTAGACTGAAAAGACTCACTCACTTATTATTATTTCCTTCTCAGGTCTCTGAGGGAGTTGAAGACAAAGTGGCTATAGTTTTCCTTGTTTACAAGCTTCAGAAAAGAAATTCACTAAAAAGTGTAAAGTGTATAAGACTGAGAGATATCAAAAGATATCAGAAGATATTTTTGAATGGTAGTAAAAGTAATGATAGCAACTAAATTAGTTACACGAATTTAGACTCACCAAAATAGGATAGATAACAGTGTAATTTCTTGAAATTTGTCAAATGTAAATGATCTAGACATTGTTGATGTATTTGTTATCTGTATATATTGTGTGTAGTTTTGTACTAATTGTACTCATAATATTATACTGATTGTATATAGTTTTTCTTATATTATTTATAACCTTCGTTTTTACTTTAGACAAAAAGGAAAATATAGTTATATTTTATTGTCTTTTAATAAATAAAGCTTGCCTGAAGATCAGAGTGCAAAGCTAGCCACACTAGTCAGTCAAACAGGTTAAGCAGTGTTTGTACATGCCTTTAATCTCAGCACTGGAGAGGAATATAAAGTTGGATGAGATAGGACCTGAAGATTTCATAGAGGTAACAGGTCTCTAGTGGCTTGACTGCTTTGCTTTTATAATCTTTAGCTTGAACCCCATTATCTGTTTCTGAGTTTTTATTGTTAACTCTACTGAGAATCAATTGTAATTTTTTGCTAGTTTGTTTTGAGTCCAAATTTCTCAGAGTGATATCCCTACCTATCCTGGAACTATTTCTTGTAAACCAGGCCAATCTTGAAATCACAGAGATCTCCCTGACACTACCTCTCTCTTGAGTACTGCGATTGAAAGTGTGTACCACCATCACCTAGCATGAAGTTTTATTTGTTAGAGTGATATAAATCTACAATATTATTGAAACCATAAAAAAGCAAAGTATAATTTTGAATTACTGTGCTTATAAAATTAATATCTTAGTCGGTTGGTGGTGGACATGCCTTTAATCCCAGCACGTGGGAGGCAGAAGTAGGCAAAAGAGAAACCATTTCTTAAAAAATCAAAAAAAATCTTAATTTTAAAAATGCAACATTTCTTCTTTAAGTATTTTTTATTTAAGATTTATCCTATATTTTCTTTTACTATGTATTATATTGGTAAATTTTTATTTTGGTTGCTGTTTGTTTTCTTTTTTTTCAAAGTTTATTAAATTATGAAAGTTTCCATTTCCGCCCCTCTTCCCAACACCCTCCCACTCCCACCCTCTCCCTCTTCCTCCCTCTCCATCCCTAAGAGCAGTCAGGGCTTCCAGCCCTGTGGGAAGTTCAAGTTCCTCCCTGTTCCCTCCAGGTCCAGGAAGGTGAGTATCCAAACAGACTGGATCCCAAAAATCCAGTATATGCAGAGGAAACAAGTCCCAGTGTCATTGTCAATGTCTTTTCAGAAAGGCTCCAGGCCAGCCACATTCAGAGAATCCGGCCACATTCAGAAAATCTGGTTGGATCACATGCTCGTTCAGTCTCAGTCCAACTGGCCTTGGTGAATTCTCATTAGATCAGTCCCCTTGTATCAGTGGATGATCACACCACTCGCAGTCCTGAGTTGTTTTCTTTTTCATGTTCTTCCTCCTTCTGCTCCTCATTTGGACCATGGGGGGCTCAGACCGATGCTCCAATGTGGGTCTCCGTCTGTATCGCCATCCATCGTCGGATGAAGGATCTATGGTGATAAGCAAAATCTTAATCAGTATGGTTATAGGCCAAGGCCGGTTCAGGCACCCTCTCCTCTGTCCAGAGAACAATCTGGGGATCTCTCCTTGGACCTGGGATCCCATTTATAATCAAGTCTCTTGTAAACCCTAAAATGACTCCCATAGTTGAGATATATTCTTCCCTGATCCCATATCCATCCTTCCTCCCTCCCCCCATCTCAGTCCCCCAAGTTTTACCCATTCCTCCCCTACTCCCTTCTCTCTAGCCCTCTCCCCTTCCAACAACCCTCCCACCCACCCCCCCATGCACCCAAGATTACCTGGGACTCTTGTCTATTTCCAATCTCCAGGAGGATAAGTACATGATTTTCTTCAGGTTCACCTTCTTATTTAGCTTCTCTAGGATCTCGAATAATAGGCTCAAAGACCTTTAATTATATCTAGAATTCACTTATGAGTGAATACATACCATATTCCTCTTTTTGGGTCTGCCTTACCTCACTCAGTAAAGCGTTTTCTATGTCCATCCATTTGCATGCAAAATTCAAGATGTCATTGTTTTTTACCGCTGAGTAAAACTCTAATGTGTATATATTCCACACCTTCCTTAACCATTCTTCTATTGAAGGGCACCTAGGTTGTTTCCAGGTTATGGCTATTACAAACAGTGCTGCTATGAACATAGTTGAACAAATGCTTTTGTAGTATGATAGGGCATCTCTTGGGTATATTCCCAAGAGTGGAATTGCTGTGTCTTGAGGGAGGTTGACTCCCAGTTTCCTGAGAAACCGCCACACTGATTTCCACAGTGGCTGCACAAGTTTGCATTCCCACCAACAATGGATGAGAGTTCCCCTCTCTCCACATCCTCTCCAGCATAGGTTATCATTGGTGTTTTTGACTTTAGCTAATCTGACCGGTGTAAAATGGTATCTCATAGTTGTTTTGATTTGCATTTTCTTGATCGCTAAGGATGTTGAGCATGACCTTAAGTGTCTTTTGGCCATTTGAAGTTCTTCTGTTGAGAATTCTCTGTTCAGATCAGCACCCCATTTTTTCAATTGGGTTAATTAGAGTTTTAGTGTCTAGTTTCTTGAGTTCTTTGTATATTTTGGAGATCAGGTCTTTGTCTGATGAGGGGTTGGTGAAGATCTTCTCCCAGTCAGAAGGCAGCCTTTTTGTCTTACTGACAGTGCCCTTTGCTTTACAGAAGCTTCTCAGTTTCAGGAGGTCCCATTTATTCATTGATTCTCTTATTGTCTATGCTACTGGGGTTCTACTTAGGAAGTGGTCTCCTGTGCCTATGTCTTGTGGACTACTTCCCACTTGCTCTTCTATCTGATTCAAAGTAGTCAGATTAATGTTGAGGTCTTGAATCCATTTGGACTTGATTTTTGTGCATGGTGATAGATATGGATCTACTTTCATTCTTCTACAGGTTGACATCCAGTTATGCCAGCACCATTTGTTAAAGATGCTTTCCTTCTTCCATTGCATACCTTTAGCCCCCTTGTCGAAAATCAAGTGTTCATAGTTTTGTGGGTTAATATCTGGGTCTTCTATTCGATTCCATAAGTTGACTTCTCTGTTCTTATGCCAGTACCAAGCTGTTTTCAATACTGTAGCTGTGTAATAGAGTTTGAAGTCAGGGATGGTTATGCCTTCAGACGTTCCGTTATTATATAAGATTGTTTTGGCTATCCTGGGTTTTTTGTTTTTCCATATAAAATTAATTATTATTCTCTCAAGGTCTGTGAAGAAGTTTGATGGGATTTTGATGGGGATTGCACTGAATCTATAGATTGCTCTTGGTAGAACTGCCATTTTTACTATGTTGATCCTCCCAATCCAAGAGCAAGGGAGATCTTTCCATTTTCTGGTATCCTCCTCAATTTCTTTCTTCAAAGACTTAAAGTTCTTGTCAAATAGGTCTTTCACTTCTTGGTTAGAGTAACCCCAAGATATGTTATGCTATTTGTGGCTATCAAGAAAGGTGATGTTTCTCTGATTTCCCTCTCTGCTTCTTTATCCTTTGTGTATAGGAGGGCAACTGATTTTTTGGAGTTGATCTTGTATCCTGCCACATTACTAAAGGTGTTTATCAGCTGTAGGAGTTCTTTGGTAGAGTTTTAGGGGTCTCTCATGTATACGATCATATCGTCAACAAATAACGAGAGTTTAACTTCTTCCTTTCCAATTTGAATCCCCTTGACCCCCTTATGTTGTCGTATTGCTATTGCTAGAACTTCTAACACTATATTGAAGAGGTATGGGGAGAGTGGACAGCCTTGTCTTGTTCCCGATTTCAATGGAATGGCTTTGAGTTTCTCTGTGTTCAGTTTGATGTTAGCTGTTGGTTTGCTGTAAATAGCTTTTATTATATTTAGGTATGATCCTTGTATCCCCAATCTCTCCAACACCTTTATCATAAAGGGATGTTGGATTTTGTCAAATGCTTTTTCAGCATCTAATGAGACGAACATATGGCTTTTTTTCTTTCACTTTATTTATATGATGGATTACATTGATGGATTTGCGTATGTTGAACCAGCCCTGCATCTCTGGGATGAAGCCTACTTGATCATAATGGATAATTTTTCTAATGTGTTCTTGGAATCGGTTTGCCAGGATTTTGTTGAGAATTTTTGCGTCGATATTCATGAGTGAGATTGGCCTGTAATTCTCTTTCTTGCTTGTGTCTTTATGTGGGTTTGGTATCAGGGTAACTGTAGTTTCATAAAAGGAGTTTGGCAATGACTCTTCTGTTTCTATATTGTGAAATACCTTAAGGAGTATAGGTATCAGCTCATCTTTAAAGTTCTGGTAGAATTCTGCATTGAAACCATCTGGCCCTTGGCTTTTTTTGGTCGGGAGGTTTTTGATAATCGCTTCTAATTCTTTGTGACTAACAGGTATATTTAGATTATGCACCTGGTCTTGATTTAACTTTGGTAAATGGTATTTATCTAAAAACCAATCCATTTCTTTAACATTTTCCAACTTGTGGCATATACATTTTCAACGGAGAAAACAAAATATTCCAGGATAAAAATAAATTTAAACAATTCGTAGCCACAAATTCAGCCTTACAGAAAGTAATAGAAGGAAAATCGCAACCCAAGGGATCCAACATTGCCATCACTGCCTACAATAACCCAGACATTTAGCTACCCTTCACAACCACAACTCAAAGAAGAGAAACACACAAACTCTACTACACACACACACACACACACACACACACACAAAATAATAACCGGAATCAACATCCACTGGTCATTAATATCACTTAATATTAATGGACTCAATTCACCTACAAAAAGGCACAGACTAAGAGATTGGATACGAAAACAGGATTCAACATTCTCCTCTTTACAAGAAACACACGTCAACCACAAAGATGGACATCTACTCAGAGTAAAGGGTTGGGAAAAGGTTTTCCAAGCAAATGGACTTAAGAAACAAGTGGGCGTGGCCATTCTAATATCTAACAAAATTGACTTCAAACTAAAATCAATCAGAAGAGATGGAGATGGACATTTTCATACTCATAACAGGAATAATTAATCAGGAGGAAGTCTCAATCCTGAATATCTATGCCCCTAATATAAAGGCACCCACCTATGTAAAAGAAAAACTTTTAGAACTCAAGGCAGTCATCAAACCACACACACTAATAGTAGGAGACTTCAACACACCTCTCTCACCAAGAGACAGGTCAATCAAACAGAAACTCAACAGAGAAATAAGAGAATTACTAGAGGTAATGAATCAAATGGACTTAACAGATATCTATAGAACATTCCACCCAAAAAGGAAAGAATATGCCTTCTTCTCTGCAGCTCATGGAACCTTCTCGAAAATTGACCACATACTCGGTAACAAAGCAAAGTTCAAAGATACAAAAAATATTAGTAATCACCTGTGTCTTGTCGGATCACCATGGAATAAAGTTACAATTCAATAACAATTCTAACACCAGAAAGCCTACAAACGTGTGGAAGTTGAACAGTCAACTACTGAATCATCCCTGGGTCAAGGAAGAAATAAAGAAAGAAATTAAAGTCTTCCTTGAATTGAATGAAAATAAAGACACAATATACTTAAATCTATGGGACACAATGAAAGCAGTGCTAAGAGGAAAGTTCATAGCACTAAGTGCCCAATTAAAGAAAACGGAGAAAGCACATATTGGAGACTTAACAGCACACCTGAAAGCTCTGAAAAAAAAGCAGACTCTCCCAGGAGGAGTAGAAGATTGGAAATAATCAAACTGAGGGCTGAAATCAACAAAATAGAAACACAGAAAACAATCCAAAAAATCAACGAAACAAAAAGTTGGTTCTTGGAGAAAATCAACAAGATTGACAAACCCCTAGCCAAACTAATCAAACTGCAGAGAGAGAACGCCCAAATTAATAAGATCAGAAATGAAAAGGGGGACATAACAACAGACATAGAGGAAATTCAGAGAATCATTAGATCTTACTACGAAAATTTATATGCCACAATGTTGTTTGTTTTCTTTTGAGACAGGGTTCATTATGTAGTCCTGGCAGCCAGTAAGTCACTTTGTAGTTCCGGCTGACTTTGAACACAAGGATCTGCCAGTCACAGGCTCCTGAATGCTGAGATTAAAAGTATGCTCTACTCTTCCTAGCTTTATACTTTATTATTAATGCTATGTTCTATTGACATATTATTTTCAACATCTTCTAAGACAATGTGATATCCTTGTAAGGTAGTAAATAATAATGGTAAGTTAGAAACTTATTTGTAATCTTAGCTTTATGTACATTCACACACACACACACATACACACACTCACACACACACACACACACACACACACACACACACACACACACACTTTCCCAACACATCACTTAGAGCCTGGGACTTCTCTCTTGTTTAGTGTTGCATGCACTTCTATATCTATATTAAACAATGTTCACCCAAAGGCATAACTACTTAACACGCCTCATGACTCCTGTTTATATGGTCTAGCACATCCTAGAATTCAAACGTACCAGTCTAGTCTTGACTGATTCTCATGCATGCTAAATGAGGTAAATTGTGTCTTGTGTTTAAATTTAGGAAAACTCTTCTATTTACCATCTTATACAAATTCATGAGTAAACATCTATATAATTAAAATCAAATGCATCATGGGAAAGGACATACATAGGATGAAGAAAGGCTAACATGCCTGGAGTCAGTTACATCATTTCTAGCAACCAGTTCCTTCTCCTTCATCTGAAATCCAAAAAATAATCACTAAGAAGTAACTGAGGGATCTTGAATAAATATCCACTATACAGCAAATCTTTTCTTAGCGTTGTCTGTGAATAAAATCGCCTATTACTTGGCTATCTGTACTCGTCTCTTCAGTTCTTTTAACCTGGAGACATCTGGGACTAACAGTGATTATTGGTCTTCTGGTACCACCTCCATTAAGAATTATGTATATTTTTAAAATTTTTATTTTATTTAACAGTTTTTTCTCACTTCTTTTACATACTAATTATAATTTTCCCTCCCTCCTTTTCTCCTTTTTCTTACCAACCCCCCACCAACCTTAACCTCCAGATCCCATATACCCCTCTCCCCATCCACTCTTCCTCTGTCTCCATTCAGAAAGGGTCAGGCCTCCCAGGGGCTTGAACAAATCATGACACATTGAGTTGACATAGGATCCAGTTCCTTTCCCTTATATCAAGGCTGTACTTGGTAATTCTATATGGGGAAATGTTCCAAACAAAGTGGGCTTAAAGAGGGATGCATAGATTTTCATCCCAGAGATGCAGGGTTGGTTCAAATTACAAAAATCTACCAATGTAATTCATCATTTAAATAGACTAAAAGAAAAAAAAAACATATAATCATTTCATTAGGTGCTGAAAAAGCATTTGACAAAATTCAATACCCCTTTATGATAAAGGTCTTGGAGAGGTTAGGAATACAAAGATAATATCTAAATATAATAAAAGCAATATATAACAAGCCAACAGCTAATATCAAATTAAATGGAGAGAAACTCTAAGGCATTCCACTAAAATCAGGAACAAGACAAGGCTGTCCACTCTTACCATATCTCTTCAACATAGTGCTTGAAGTTCTAGCAATAGCAATAAGACAACATAAGGAGATCAAGGGGATTCAAATTGGAAAGGAAGGAGTCAAACTTTCATTATTTGCAGATGATATGATTGTATATGCAAGGGACCCCAAAAACTCTACCAAAGAACTCCTACAGCTGATAAATACTTTCAGTGATGTGGCAGGACACAAGATCAATTCAAAAAAAAAAAAAAAGAAAAAAATCAGTAGCCCTTCTATACACAAAAAACAAAGAAGCAGAGAGGGAAATCAGTGAAACATCACCTTTCACAATAGCCACAAACAGCATAAAGTATCTTGGGGGTAACTATAACCAAGGAAGTGAAAGATCTATTTGACAAAAACTTTAAGTCTTTGAAGAAAGAAATTGAAGAGGATACCAGAAAATGGAAGGATCTCCCATGCTCTTGGATTGGGATGATCAACACAGCAAAAATAGCAATTCTACCGAAAGAAATCTATAGATTCAATGCAATCCCCGTCAAAATCTCAACAAAATTCCTCACAGACCTTGAGAGAACAATAATCAACTTTATATGGAAAAACAAAGAACCGAGAATAGCCAAAACTATCCTATACAATAAAGGAACTTCTGGAGGCATTACCATTCCTGACTTCAAACTCTATTACACAGCTACAGTATTGAAAACATCTGGGGATTGGCATAAAACAGAGATGATGAATAATGGAATCAAATCGAAGACCTGGATACTAACCCACAAACCTATGAACACCTGATTTTTGACAAAGGAGCAAAAATTATATAATGGAAGAAAGAAAGCATTTTCAACAAACGGTGCTGGCATAACTGGATGTTAACCTGTAGAATAATGAAAAAAATATTTTAAATGATAGATAATTATATATTTACTATCCTGGTTTATCAGGCTTTTTTGGATAAAAACAATATCTTTATATAATAGAGATGAGTTAATTTTATTAAAAACTAACTAACATTGAACAGAAATTATATTTGTATAAATTGTGTGTTTGAACAGTATCTCTTGGATCTTTTTCTACCATTTAACCAATTATGGCTAAGTCAACAAAGCCCAATTTCTCACTAATATTCCATTTGTTGTTTGTTTTTTTTTTCAATTCTGCTTATTTATTTCAATTACCCCATTAATTGATTTCATTACTATGCTTTTTTAAAATTATAGGCTTGAGGATTTTTTTTCTCAAAATTCAGTTGTATTTCTTAGTAATGTATTGTTCCTTTACAAATCACAAATCAATGTTACCAATTGCATGAAGTAGTTAAGTAATTATAATTATATTTTCAATATATTTCTTCATCCTTTTGACAGGACTGATACTTTGTAACATTTTCAAAAGTGGGACAGTAGCAAGCCTCTATATGCGTAGTATTGTTTTCCCCAGTTACTTTTATTTTTGACAGTATTATAAATGAATTTTTAAAAATATATAACTGTTTACCCTGGCATATAATATAATGCTTGTGTTGTGTAATGTATTATTTTCTTGTTTCTCAGAATTGGCTCTTAGGACATAAAACTGAAGTCAAAGGTGTAGAAAATGGCTTAACTTTCTAAAGATTTTATAATCTCATGGGGGCAACCCTATTCAGGACTTAAATATATGGACCAGATCTATTTTCCTAAAGCATAAGTATCCTTCAAGACTTTAGTTAAATGAAGAACAAAATAATCAGCCTGTATTTCTATGTCTCATTCTGTAGATTATGATATCATTGTTCTTACATTTGTTAATTACTTGTCTCAGGTGAATTTTCTTTTGTTGTACTTTTTGTTAGTTTATTTCACTTCATTTTCTGCTAACTTAAAATTAGAATTAGGAATGTTTGCTAAGGTTTCTTGTGAGTGTATGTCTATGTGTGTGTTTTATACGTCTGCCAGTGTGTGTGTGTGTGTATGTGTGTGTGTGTGTGTGTGTGTGTGTGTGTGTGTGTGTGTGTGTTTGTGTGTATGGAGTTACCTTGTAAAAGTCAGAAGGAAATATCAAATCCCTAAAGTCAGAATCACATGAGATTGTGAGCACCTCCCATGTTGGTTCTGGAACTGAATTGTCAGTCTTCTATGACTTCTATAACATAAATAAAAATAATTCAGAAACATTCATTGTCAAAAATGTGCAAATATACATGTAGAGGATCAAAATCTACCAACGAAGGAAACAAACCTTAGAAAACAGTCTTGCTGATAGGTAGATCTCTGACATCAAGTCCTCATAATTCTAAAAAACATACCGTTTTTATTTAATTCAATCTTTATAGGCATTTTATTTTGACAACTATAGGAAACTAATATGATATAAAATCTATTTTTTACTTCTGTTTATTTGAAGGCACTGCTTTGTTGTAGAATAAACATCATTAGGGGTATGTAAGAATGAGGCTACCTTGGCACAAGCCTTTAATCCTAGCACTTGGGAGGCAGAGGCAGTTGGATCTCTGTGAGTTAGAGATCAGACTGGTCTACAAGACCTGGTTCCAGGACAGGCTCCAAAGCTACAGAGAAACCCTGTATCTAATAATAATAATAATAATAATAATAATAATAATAATAATGCAGTAAAATACACATTAACAAACTTAAAAGCACCATGCCCTCATCCTTTAAATTTTTTTCATTTGGAAACTTAAGGTATCCAACAAAGCTAAGACACAGTAGAATCATACCCAGTTCCTCACAGAGGGGCTGACTCAACTTGCCAAAACACAGTGCAGGAAATAAACACTCTAAAGAGACATCCTAAGAGAACTGTTATCCTTTCAATATGCTTCCTAACAGAAAATAAGTAAAAGGGTATTTCTGCTGTTTGCTGCTTTTTCTTCCTTTTTCTTCACTGGAAATAGCACTAATCACATTTGTCTTCTCCTAAATTGCCCATCTTCACTGAGATCATTTTATTCAATTATCCCCAAGTAAACATTTTTCCCAATGGCCTCTCATTATGGCTAGCCCAGTGGTATTTTATTTTTCTATTTAGAAGATAATATATAAACAACAAATAAAAAAGGGAAACCTATAAAAATGCAAGTCTGACTATCTAGTTTTTCAAGTCTTCTTTTTAATAACAACTTTCTCAAGATATATTTTCCTTAAGTCAACCATCACATTAGGTTATTTAACCTGTTCTGAGAGTTGATTTTCTTGGCGAATAAAGAAGACAATAATACTAATAATATTAAGATATAAAATACAGTTTATGACTTGAAAACTATAGCTGCAACTCAGGAAACATCCCTCCTAGTGATTCCAAAGATATCTTGTTCTTCATTGAATATAGGGCACAGATCATCTCTTTTATATTTTCTGAATACAGTGCACTTGTTAGTACTTTGTAATTCCTCAGTAAATATTTGCAGCCTTCAACTGAAAATGTCATAATTTTAACTGTCCTTTCTTGGCATATGCTAAACACTTTTATATTCAATAAACTGACCATTAGCTTAAATATAAATGTTAAACATGCTGATTTAACCTTCAACTAAATTTGGCATATTTAGACATTGTTTCTAGACTTGTATTGATAACACTGTAACTTTATCTTCTGACTTTCTTTTAAAAATTTTTGTAACCTAAGCATAATTAAGTCATAAATACTACAGTATGATATCAAACTAATTCAGTAAAGGATGAAGATCAAACTGTTACAAGTATGTCAGGCAATTCAAAATAATTATATTTTCAAAGTACTTTTAGAATGTGAATGATTCAGATATCCCTTCATTGGGAATTTTTAATTCACATTTCACTTTGTACACTGCTTACAGAATAGATGGACTTATTGATAAGAGATGATAGAAGAGATCCAATGGCAACCCCAGCACATTGTGTGATTTGTATATTTAAATTTACATTCATTTCACTGATTTACAGAATTTGACCTGAAATCCAAAAGATTGAGTCAAAAGAACTCTAATAATTTAAAACAGATAAAGTCTATGATTAAGTAGTGGCAAAAACAAAATAACAAAAAACAAACAAATAAAAATGCAGATAAAGAAGTGTTTGGATATTTTTTATTTCTGTATTGCTTAGTAAATAAAGATGTTGTATGATTGATTTTCCTGGTCTATAGAATTAAATCACGAAGTCTAATAAGTCTTACTAATTCTTGTTTTTCTTCATTTATAATACTGAGATTCTGGGATGGTTTCGTCTTTGGTGACCTCTTCTGAATAATTGAAGTTATTCTTTTTCTTGAATTACACAGAGTATAAAATCTATGCTGCACCCCACTATGCATGCGGAGCATGTGCACATCTTTGAAAACAGAAATGCCTTGAAGGCTTCCAGTATCCAGAATATTCTTTTTTTGGAATCTCTTGCCCTTAAATAGCTGTTTGTCTTTCTTAATCTCTCCACGAATTTTATCAATTTAAGATTTTTTAATGTTTCTCATTTGGACCTAGGGAGTTAAGTCCAGTGTTCCAATGTGGATCGCCATCTCCAACTCCATCCATCACCAGATGAAGGATCTATGGTGATAAGCAAAATATTCATCAGTATGGTTATGGGCCAAGGCCAGTTCAGGCACCCTCTCCTGTGTCTAGAGAACAATCTGAGGATCTCTCCTTGGACCTGGGATCCCATTTATAATCAAGTCTCTAGTAAACCCTAAACTGACTCCCTTAGTTGAGGTATACTCTTCCCTGATCCCATATCTATCCTTCCTCCCTCCCCCCTCCCAGTCCCCCGAGCATTCCCCATTCCTCCCCTGCTCTCTTCTTCCAAACCCTCTCCCCTTCCAGCAACCCTCCCCCCCCCCCCCAAGCACCCAAGGTTACCTGGGACTCTTGTCTATTTCCAAACTCCAGGAGGAAAACTACCTGAATTTTCTTCAGGTTCACCCTCCTATCCAGCTTCTCTAGGATCACGAATAATAGGCTCAAAGACCTTTAATTATGGCTAGAATCCACTTATCAGTGAATACATACCATATTCCTCTTTTTGGGTCTGGCTTAAAACGTGAGCAAGGAAGGCAAGATCAGAGGGAACCTTCGTTCGACTAGGGATGGCAATACAGACGGAGACCCACATTGGAGCACCGGACGGAGTCCCCAAAGGTCCAAACAAGGAGCAGAAGGAGGAAGAACATGAAAACGGAAATCACTCCCGCGAGGGGTGCCATCACCCACTGATACAAGGGGACTGATCTAATGAGAGTTCACCAAGGCCAGTTGTCTGGGACTGAGCGAGCATGTGATCCAACCAGATTCTCTGAAGGAGGCGGGATTCTCTGAATGTGGCTGGCCTGGAGTCTTCCTGACAAGCCATTGACAATGACACTGGGACTTGTTTCCTCTGCATATACTGGATTTTTGGGATCCAGTCTGTTTGGTTGCTCACCTTCCTGGACCTGGAGGGAGGGTGGAGGAGCTTGAACTACCCAGAGGGCAGGAGACCCTGACTGTCATTGGGGATGGAGAGGGAGGAGGGGAGGGAGTGGAGGGAGTGGGAGGGTGTTGGGAGGAGGGGCGGAAATGGAGATTTTTGTATTTTAATAAACTTTGGAAAAAAATATGTAAATAAATCTTTTAAAAAATAAAAGAAACACTTTCTCTTTGTTAAAAATGTAAAAAAAAAAAGATTTTTTAATGTTGTGACTATGTGTCTCAAGACCTGAATCTATATTGTGACATCTTATCTGTCCCCTCTCACTCTGTCCCATTGTGGGTCACATCCCTCTGCAGCACAGTATAAACTTGATAGAATCTAGTGGGCTTATCTTCCTATATACCATAGCATATTAGAATATCTTTGGGCTATTTACCTCCAAGACGGGTATGATTTGGAGAGAGATCATAAGGTGCGTTCCTGAATCTTCCAGTGCCTTTCAGCAAATCACCAATAACAAATGACATCTGCTACAATTCAAGTACATTGTGTTTCATCAGTAAACATTCCCAACTTGCATTGTTGTGCTAGATAAAAGGGTGACAGGCAAGCAAAGAGTATAGTTTTAAATCTCCATTGTGATAAAAATGAAAACGTCATATGTATAAATGTATATAGAAATACATATGTGCTTATACATATAATTGTATGTCTAAGTAGTTTAATGAGTCAAATTAAAAAAAAAAAAACATGTCATTCATGCACTCCCAATGAAAAAGCTCCAAAGTGCGGAACTACGTCTTCAATATGATTGAGAACTTTAATTCCGAGGTACTGGGCTTCTACTTTTATATTTCATATGACAAAATTATGACTCAGCCATGATGTACAATTTAATTACTGCATATCAGATTTAACTATTCTTCAACGAAAATATCTAAAGCATGGGTCTTACTTTGGTCAACACAGTCTTGTGAACCTCAATGCTGTGTATAGTTCTTTTTCTTTTGCTTAATTTATTGCAAATTCACTTGATTTACTAGATTAAAGAAACAGGATAACCCTATATTTTTAGACTTTTTCTCTTTAATCATGTGAAATACAAACTTAACAGGCCAACCACAACCTGCCAAGGAGGACAGAGGGTGTTGGTGTTGCCAGTCTCTTTGGGAACACCTATGGAGAAACCCTCAATAAAGTTATATGACACATTTTAAATATAGAATTTGCTCTTTTAGTATAAAATACGCTCACTTGGGAAACCCAGTAATTCACATTTGAGATATAACAACATTCATGGTCTTCGGCTCAGGAAAACCTTTCTTTAAAAATGTTCTACTGAATGTAATAAACAAAGTTTGACTATTAAACCCACCTTTTAAAATTTATGTTTGTATCTCACAACTTTTAGAAAGGTCATAGTATGGAGAGAGATTTTTGTTATCTCCAGTGCTGCCAATTTAATGATATCATTGTTTAGCTTTGAAAATTGCTTTTTCCTTATAACAAATATGGGAATATAAAATGCTGATGTCACTACATTTAAATAAAAAAAAAGAAAGAAAAGAAGATCTGGGAAGCATTCCAACTTAATTCAAGGTGACCTTTGTTCCAAGTTAAGGCTTTATACCTGAGGCCATCAGTTTAGGGAGAAGCAAGGAAAACACATCATTGTAAAGAAGTCAGATTTTGTTATGCAGTGAGACTCTTAGGTGTAAAATTGAACATTCCCCTACAGTTTTTCCAATGAAAACAAAAGCTTCTGCTCTCTAGGTGAACAAGGACTCAGCTGGATACTTTGCAAAGTCACACAGAGCATGCCCTTTTACTTTTGTATGGAGGCACACCACACAAACAGTGAATAAATGGCAGTGAAGGTCTTAAAATTCAAAAGCCTGCATTTTTATTTAGCACAGAAGGGATTGGTTGACAAAGGTTAAGACACAAAATTCTGGAAGGCTATCAATTATTTTTATATTAATCAGATTCACATGAAACACTAATTGAGTGCAGTAGCTGATGATGTTGCCAAATATGTTTATACATTAAGAAATGGCTTAAAGAGGAGCAGTTTCAATTTCGAAAATAGAAGGCTGACTTTAATTCTGCATCTCAGAACACAAGTGTCTGGAATATGCAATTGTTCCCAAAATGCAGTGAATCTCTTGGAATCTAGTGACAGTTCAGCTTTCTATAATCATTCTTATTATCTTTTTCTTAAATTGCTGCATTTCCTGGGTAACATTTTTAATATTTATAATTCAAATGGAATTATATACCTTTCCTCATTCAAAACCATCCCAGAGGTCCTCCCTTTGTCCCTCCCATATACCATATATTCCCATTCTTAAGTTGATAGCCTCTTTTTCTTTCTTATCATTACATATGTATATATAGATACCTATGAATGTGCATGCATAAATGTGTAAAAAATATACTGTTGAGTCAATTTTGATGTTTGTATGTATATAACAAATCAGGGCTGACTACTCTCCACTGGACAACAGCAAACATTTGTTGTCTGTAGCTCTTTATAAGGGCAGGTCCTGGTGAAATTTTCCCCCTTCTTCTTTAACACACCTATTGATATTGCATAAAATGTTTAATACAAATGCTTTATTTTTTTAAAAAAATTAGATATGAGTCTTATCAATCCCTTTAGTCAATTTTCTGTGTTATGTGCCCTCAGGTCCCTGAGAAACTGTATCTAGGTGGCTGTCCTTATTTTCTAAGTTTCTTTGTACACTATCTTCCTACCAATGTGATCATAAAGGCATTAGGTGTTGTTATTTTCCACTAAATTTAAATGTTTTCTTACTATTTTATTTCGAAGGAAATTTTTATTAGAGAATGTAAATATAGCTCAATGATCCTTCTTTTCCACACAGAATTAGGAATGTCATTGTGTGGTGGCACCAAATGTTATACTTTTGTCCTGGTAGCTAAAAACCAATAAAAATCAATTCATGCCCCGAGGGTGTGTTAAAAGAGTTGGTCCTTATTAAAATGATGCTGATATCTGTTTCCCAGTCTTGCAATGAATACAGGTACCTCTGGATGCATGTGCTGCCGGCAAATATGCCTCAGGATGTTGCTGAACAAACTAGTGAATTACATTTGCATCTGGCAGAACTCACCAGAGGGTAAAGTCCATGCTATATAATTGTACTTTCATTATTACAAGCAAAAGATGCAATTTATATAGACAGCTGCAACAGTGGTCTTTTCTGTTTTGTTTTGTTTCCTGTTAAATACAACTGTCTGTTATGACTGGAGAGAAAGATCCTACATGGCATGTGACTAAGTGGACCAGGATTTTTGCCATGAACCTTTATAGGAAAGTACGTACAGAATCTGGAACTTCATGCATTTTTAAAAGAACATTTTTCTGGGGCTAGACAGATGGCCCTGGGGATAAGAGAGTAAGCATATTTCTGATCTAGAGAGCTGAGTCAGCAGTTAAGAGCACTTGTTGCTCTAGCAAAAGACACAGGTTCAGTTCCCAGAATTTCATGAAAGCTCACAGCCATTAATAATTCCAGTACCACAATTTCCATATCTTCCCCTACACCCTTGACCATGTATATCCCCCACCTCTCTCTCTTTATCTCTCTCTCTCTCTCTCTCTCTCTCTCTCTCTCTCTCACACACACACACACACACACAGATGGAGACAGAGACAGAGAGAGGCAAAGAGAGACAGAGAGAAATTAAAATAAAAAAGAACATTGATCTTTGAATGACAAAGTATAATTTATTTGTTGTCAGGAAGAGCTGTGTTGTTTTACTTTTTTATTTAAGTTTGTCTTTTATGTACTTAGAGTGGTTTCAAATTGAAAATGATCCCTTGATAGATTACTCTGATTGTTTTATATTTTAAAAAGAAAATTACTTGAGCACATTGCAAATTGGTCAAGGGAAATGTCAGGAATAAAATAACCAATAGGCCTCTGATTATGATATTTTATTCAAATTTTCTCACACAAAATCAAAGTTAAATGTGCGGCATTCTGACTCTGTGGCAACAGTAATTAGAAATGCTTTTCATAGAGGAACTATAATATAATCTTAATAATCACTGAAAAGCCATAATGTATAATCATGCCATAAAATATAAATGCAAGAATATACACATCTGATCAAGTTATAGGTCATGAAAATATAGGAATTTGATTGAGCATTATGTGGTAAAAACATAAAGAAACATCCTTCTCAAATGAATTTCATGGTGTTAAGAAGTATCTATGGATCCTGGGGGCCAGACTCTCATGGTATTTACAGTTTAAAATCAAAATACAGATTTTTTTTTTGACCTGGTGTTAATCTTTGCAAGAAGGAACATAAATATATAAAAATATTACAATTTCAGAAATTTACAATTGCTAGGATTATACTGATAAAGAAATGCAAGCATAGGAAGATGCTTCTGAGATAAGAAGGAATTTTTACAAGAGACTGACAAAAGTATAGTGAGGGTTCATATACTGGAAAGGAGTCATGAACCAATGATAACAAGAAATTCTAAAACAAATAATAATAATAATAATAATAATAATAATAATAATAATAATAAAAGTGGCATCAAAACTTAGTAAGCAGTATTTATTAGGAATTACACATTATTTTGAAACCATGTCACAGAAAACACTTACTATATTTTGTGTATAACTTCAAAATATATTTTTATGGATGCAGAGCTGTTATAAAATCTTCTAAAATAATTTACTAGCTGTGAGTCATATGTCTATTTATCACTGAATCAAGAGAATAGTGTCTACCATTAAATAGACATTAATTATTGAATCCTAAAAATAATTATACTTACAATTTTTAAATACCCTTATCTAATTCATTTCATTGAAGACATTTAAGGGTTAGGAAGATGACTCAATGTGAAAAGAGCTTGTTGCACAAATATCACCACCAGAATTCCCAATCCTATAACCCATGCAAAACCAGCACAGTACCATTTATCCGTAACCTCAATATTTCTCTGCTGAAAAGAGAAGCAGATATAGGAAAATCCTTGGAAGCTTACGGGCTAGTTCTTGGTGTATATAACAGTGAACCATTTCTTAAAAAGTGTAAAAGGAAAGGATTAAACATCAGTTTTGTCCATAAACATCATATGTGAACTATGGAAAACATATGTCCGCCAATACACAAACATACACACATGTACACATACAAATATACACATGTGGCAGAAAGAATGATAATATCACACGCACAGAAAAGTACTCCTGTCACCTATATACATACCACAAATACGCACAGACATACATACACATGCATATTATCATATATATGGGCATGCAAGTAAACACACAAGCAAACATACCTGCAAATGTACCATATATACACAATGATATAATATATATAATAAATAAAACGAGATTTAAGATGTTATTAGTTTATTAAGCATATGTAGTTCTGAATCAATAATTCATATTTTATGTGAGCAGCCAGTACATGCAAAGCCCCACTGATTTTAGGTAGCAAAAGTAAATTTCAAGACCAATATGAAAGATTTGAGATTAAATATACTGGGTGGCAAGAAGTTAGATATACTGGGTTGCAAGCTGAAAGTAGAGAATAAATAATAGCGCAGTAGTTTCCTTCATATATAATATATATATTTAATATATAATAACATCTAAAAACCATAGTAAAGTATCATAATTAGAAAACTATTATTAATGAATGTATTTTACAAGAAATTGACATAGATAAAGAGGTAATTAGTGATCAGAAATTATGTTAGTATAGTTTGGAGAAAGGTTCAGAAGATAATAGCACTCGCTGTTCTTCCAGACTAGAGTGTGTTTCTCATCACTCATATGATGTAGATTACCGATACCAGTAACTGCAACCCTGGAAAAATACAATGCCCTAGTCATGTTTCTGTGGGCACTTCATTGCTGTGCCTATACCTGTATACAGACACACAAATAAAAAGGATAATACATGAAAATAAACTATGTTCATATAAAGTATGTGTGCCCAATAGACGAAGAAATATCAAACTTTCATGAACATACACTGATGCAAGTAAAATTATGAATTATTATGCATAATATTAAATAAATAAAACTAGGTCAAAATAAAGAGTTCAAATAAAAATAACACATATTTAATATAGTTTATGTGACACAGCAATACAACAGAAGATAAGCTTAGTTTATAGTGAAATAAATCAGAGAATTGAACAACTTGTGGGCAGATAATAGAGTTTGGGAAATCCCAGTGACTAAGCTCTATTTATTCACTTTGTGATTTTAAACAGAAATTTCTATATTGAAAAAGTTTGAGTTTCACATATAATTCTATACAATTCTTAGTACTCATTATATTTTAAGATACATATTTTTGAAAAATCACAAAATTCATTATGAGGGTCAAATTTAATGAGGTATCTTGAAATTACAAACAAAGGTATTGTATCCCTTAGTGATGGAGTTACAGGTAGGTGTTAGCTGCCTCACTTGATTCTGGAGTACTTAAATACTGTAGAAAACCAGCAAGTGCTCCTAACTCCTGAGCCATCTCCCCAGCTGTTAAACTTTCTAGTTTTCAGAAGGTATCATGATTTGACTGTTTTTTTAACATTTCTTTTATTTCTACCAAGAGAGAAGGAAAACAAAATAAAAAAATGTTATTATTTCTTTCATGAACTCCTACTGTGTCCCTTAATTGTCTGAGTCACAATTATTAAGCACCTGAAATTCATTTTGTATAGAGCACTGAAAGTGATAATTTTAAATCAGATTATGCTATCACCATACATAAAATATCCCAGTAGCTTCCATTCTCAATGATAAGATTGCATGACACTGCATGACTAGATATATGCCAACTTTCTAATTATTTCCTACTTCTCTTTTTAACACATATATGTCTCAATGTTTCCAAACTTTCAATTATTCACAAATCTTCCTGGACTCAGACTTTTTTTTTTGCTTTTTCCTTTGCTCAAAATATTGCTTGTCTCCTGTACTCCTTCACACAACCTGTTCTGTAGTTTATTTCTAGGTAAGATTTTTACCTCTCCGATGAGTCTTAACTATTACTAATTATTATCTATTCCACAAATCTATTAGTCCTGGGTGATGTCATTTTATTTATGAATTTACTTTATTAGCATTGTTTTATTATTTTATAATTTTTATATCATAGAATGAGTAAGAATAGATCTCATTTTGGTAATAGTGGCTAAGAGTAATGCCTTAGATGTAACCCAGATTCATATGACTTCCATACTTCAACAGGCCCAGAAGTCCATGACAAAAATTAACCTCAGTAACTCTTCTGAGAATATTGGAGGTATTGCATTGGTTGGGAATTTAGACCTTGGATTTCATTATCAAGATTTAAAAAGAAGTATGCAAAAGTTTTATTAATCACTTGGAAAATGAAGAAAGAAAAAAGGGTATAAATGTGATAAAGACTCCATTTCCAGATATCCAGTTCCCAGAACATACATACACACAGCTGAATTCCTCAGCAATCCAAAAGTCAATTTCCATTTTTTACTGTGTGAAGGACATAATATTCAAAATCTTTAAAAGAGATATGCACAATTTCACTAATTGTGAAATTAGTTAAATTTAATTAATTAAATTAAATTAGTTAATTTATTAATTAATAATAATTAAGTTAATTATTTATTTATATTCTTAAAGTTTAAGGATTCTTAATAATGAATTTATTTATATTAAAAATATATGGTAAGTAGTATATATACTGTAAAGATGCCAAGGGACACTATAAATAAAACATCTTATTCCAAAAAGGGGAAAATAATACCTTCCAGGCAGCATTTTCTAGGTAGAATTGTCCTCTTCCCCCTCAGTAGACCAGAACTCTTGTCTATTTTCCTTTTTAGCATATATCTGTTATCTCTTTTTTCCTTTTATTGAAAAACAGATATTTTCTCTTATATTAAATCCTTAAAAGGGTTAATGCTCCTTCTTCTACCTCAAGTTCCTCCCTACATCACCTCCCATCCAGATCAAGCCCCTTTCTGTCTCTCATTAGAAGATAAACAATTTCTAAGGAATAACAATAAAATGAAAAGGAAACTAATACGTCGGAATATGGAGAAAACAAAAGGAAAAGATTCCAAGGAACACAAATGGAACAGATTTAGAACCATACCCACAAGAAGGTGGACTCTTTGAATCTCACAAAAAAAAAAAACCTCAAAATTGGAAGGCAGTATATCTACACCAAAGACATTCTTTTCAACTCCTCTTCCAGAGGGAGCTTTGAGTCCTGAGGGGAGGTATAAGATAGAGACATCCCATTCTAAGATCTCTCAGTCTGCATAAAGTATGGTTGTGGATCTCTATATCTGCAAGACTTTTTTTCTCTAGGACAGTAGTATTTGGTTTCATCTTAGGTTTCTTGGCTATTTAGTCTCTGATTCTTGGTCATCCAAGCAGTGCTGAGTATGGGAAAGAGACTTAAGTAAAATCAAATATTTGTTAGTTACTCTCACAAGCTTTGTGCAACTATTGTCCTATATATTAAATACAGTGCACCATTAGAGATATACAAGGTTTATGACTGGGTGGGTGTTTATGTTTCTGCTTTGGTCGATTCCAGAGCTCATTCCTGTACTAAATACCCTATCACATAGTGATGAAATTTCTATGCAGGTGCCAGCCTGACCTCTCCTTGTTCAAAAAGTTGTATAGGTGCTGTCTTTAGTAATGGAGTTATGCCATCAGTTGGCAGAGAGAAACGTATAGTCTTGGTAACAGTCTGTATTGTTTGGTGGTTCACAGGGGACTCATTTGAACAATATATCAATTAATCGTAACCCATTCCCAGCACTGAAAGCTTAGTTTGGTGACATAAGATGCCCAGTCAATGCTTTCTCCCCCCTGCTCTTCGGCGATTTTGTTTAGACTACCTTCATATATGCAAATATTTTAGGAAGCTTCTACTTTATGATTTCATACTATCACTCAGATGGCTCTTAATTTTAATTGATTCTCCCCATCTTCCCTGCCTCGTCCACATTTTCCCTTACCCACTCCACCTTATCCTCCTGATCCAGTCTTTCCCATCCATCTATAATTACCTATTCTAGTTCTCTTTCCTAGAGAGATCTTCTCTACCTCCTACTACTTTGCTCTATACTTAACCCCTGTGGTTATTTGAACTGTAGCTTGGTTATCATTGAGTTAACAGCTAATATTCACATATATGTTAATATATACCATGTGTATCTTTCTGGATCTGCTATATAACTCAGGATATTTCCATTTAATTTTGAATTTTATAACTTCACTTTATTAATGCCTGAGTAATATTCCATTTTGAAAGTTAACATATTTTATCCATTCATCTGTTGAGGAACATCTAATTTGTTTACAATTTCTTGCTATTATCAACTGATTACCAATGAACATGGCTAAAGGTTGAAGCATTCCTTGGGTAAATAGTGAAATAACGGAATCTTAAGGATGATCAATTCTCATTTTTCTGAAGAGTTCAATCCTGATTTCCACAGTCCCTGTACAAATTTTCACTCCCAAATGCAATGGGTGAGTGTACTCCTTACTCAACATTTATGCCAACATGTGCTGTCACTTGTCTTATTGACCATACCCATAGCAGCTAAAAAGAGAAACATCACAAAGTAGTTTTAGATTTGCAATACCTGATGAAGAATATTGAACATGTCTTTAAATGGTTTTCATCCATTTGTGATTACTCTTTTGAGAATTCTCTACTTATATCTGTACTTCCAATTTTAATTGGGTAATTTTTTTTCATGATAATCTAGATTCTGTTGATTTTTTTCGAATATATATATATATATATATATATATATATATATATATATATATTATTGGGATATTACCCCTCCATCAGATAAATAGTTCTTAAAAATCTTTTCTCATTCTTTAGGCTGCTATTCTTTCGAATAATGGTGTTCTTTGCCATACAGATGCATTTTGGTTTTGTGAGGTACCATTTATTAATTGTTGATTGTAGTGTCTGTGTTAACACTGTTCTATTAAGAGAGTCTATTACTGTGCCAATGACTTCAAGACCATTCTGCACTTTCTCTTCTATCAGATTCAGTATATATGTTGAGGGCTTTGATCCATTTGTTTTTGGGGTAAATATAGATCTATTTGTATTATTCTACAAGTGGCTATTGAGTTTGACTAGCACTATTTGTTAAAGATGCTGTCTCCTTTACAGTATGTATTGCTAGATTGTTTTCATCAAAATTCTGCTGTCCATACGTGTGGGGATTTATGACTTGATCTTCAATTTAATTCCATAGATCTATCTACATATTCTTTCTGCATGTGTGTGCCAGAACCATGCTGCTTTTTATCACTATAGCACTGCACTACATCTGAAAATTACAAACGATAGTAAAGACAGCATTCCTTTTATTATTCAGAATAATTTTAGCTATCTGGCTTGATTTTTTATGTTTATTTTTTTTATTTTTCCATTCAAAAATTTACACTTCCTCCCTTCCTCCCACTCCCCTTCTGCTCCCCTACTCACCCTCCTCCTCCCCCTCCTTGCTTGAGAGAGGGCAGGGAACCCTACCCTGTGGGAAGTCCAAGGTCCTTCCCTCTACATCCAGGCCTAGGAAGCTGTGCATCCAAATAGACTAGGGTCCCAAAATGCCAGTACATGCCGTAAAAAAAAGTCCCAGTTCCTTTATCAATGGCTTCTCAGTCAGCCCCCACTGTCAGGACAACGAGGGGTTGGTCCTCCTACTGAGACAGTGTACCTGTTCTAAAGCAAGCTTACCAAATCCAGCTGGGCTGGGACTGAACGAGTATGTGATCAAACCGGACTCTCTGATTGTGGATTTTTTCTATTTAGGGTTTTAAAATGTCCTTTCAAACTCCGTGAAGAACTGCATTGGAATTTTAATAGGAATTTCATTAAATCTGTGTATTGCTTTTGACAGTAGAGTCATTTTTCATCTATCAACCCTATTGATCCATGAGCATAGGAGATATTTCCAACTTAGATTCCTTTTTCATTTTCTTTATTCAGGGTCATAATGTTTTATCCTAAAAATCTTTTACTTGATTGGTAAGAGATATGTCAAGACGTTTATGTTGTTTGATGATATTGTGAAAGATTGTGTTTTGCTGATTTCCTTTTCAGTGCATGGATCATTTGGGTAAAAAAGGACTACTTGTTTTTCTGAGTTATTTTCATACTGAGCTACTTTGTTGAAAATGTTTATTAGATATAAGAATGTCCTGGTATAATTTTTAGGATTAACCATACATATTCTTACACATTGTGCTATAAAAGAATACCTTGCCTTATTTCTTTCCAATTTATATCTTCTGAATATCATTCAGTTACCTTACTTTTCTAATATTTCAAGTACTATATAAATATGTGTGGGGAGTGCAGATAAACTTATTTTGTTCATCATTTTAGTGAAATTGTTTTGATTTTTCTCACCACTTAAGTTGATGTTTGACATGGGCCTCCTGAAAATTGCTTTTGTTATTGTGATCTATCTGATCCATTTTTCTAGTATTTCTAGAAATTTTACCATAAGGAAAATGTTGGGTTTTGTCAAAGGCCTTTTCTGAATCTAATGAGAGGATTTTGTGATTTTTATCTTTTAGTTCACTTTTAATGAAGATTACATTTATTAATTTGCATCTGTTGGACCATACCTGCATCTGTGTGATAAAGTCTACTTCGTCATGGTAGATAATCTTTCTGATGTGATTTTGAATTTGTTTTGCATGTATTTTGTTTAAACTTTTCACGTCTATTTTCATAAGGAAGATTTGTCTATAATTGCTTTCTCATTTGATCTTTATATGTTTTGGGAATCCAGGTAACGATGGCCTCATAAAACTAATTGGGAAATATTCCTCCTATTACTTTTTTTGGAATAATTTAGGAGTGTGAACTTTAACTCTTCTTTGAAAATCTGGTATAATTCTGTGCTAAAATCATCTTATCCTGGGCTTTTGGCATATCTGTTAGGGAGACTTTAAATTATTGTATATTTTTTACTAGTAGTTTTATGTCTGTTAAAATTGCTTATCTGATTGTTATTTAACTTTGGCAACTGGCATGTATCAAGAAAATTATATTTTTTATATTTTAAAATTTGTTGGAGAACTGGTTTTTAAAGTATATCTTTAATATTCTCTAGTTTTCCACATTGTCTTTTGTCATGCCCTCATTTTCATCTCTAATTTTGTTAGTTTAGCTTAGATATTCTTGCTGTGGCATTTAGTTAATTTGACCAAGGGATTTTCAATGATACTGATTTTCCCAAAAAAGCAACCCTTCAAAAATGAAACCCTTGTTTCATTGATTATTTGTATTATTTGGTACTGTTGGTTCTTATTTTATTGATTTTATCACTGCGTATGGTTAGTTTATGACGTTATTTCATCTTGGTGTGATTTTTTCTTTGTCTTCTGAGCTTTCAGGCAGGATGTTAAGTTACTAGCTAACTAGTAAGTTAATAGATCTCTCCATTTTATTTTATATTTTTGTGAAGGTATTCAGTGATATGAATTTACCTTTAGAACTGCCTTCAGTGTTTGAGTACGTAATGTGTTTATTTTCATTCTAATCCATAAAATCTTTATTTTGTTCTTGATCAATATTTCTTTCAGTAGTGAGTTGTTCAGTTTCCCTAATTTTAAGCTATCTTTTGTTTCATAAGTTATTAATATCCAGCTTTAATTTGTTGTGATCAGATAGGATGTAGGGTGTTATTTCTATTTTTTTTTTGTTGGTATCTGTTGCGACCTGTTTGTGTCCAAGTATGTGATCAATTTTGAAAAAATTTCCATGAGATTTTAAGAAGAAAGTATAATCTTTTTTGTTTAGGTAAAATGTTCTATAAATATAGATTGTCGAGACACAGCTATTGAAGTCTCCAAATACAGTGTGTGAAGGTCAAATTGTGATTTGAGCTGAAGTAGTTTATTTTATGAAGTTCAATGTCCTTCAGTTTAATGAATAGATGTTAACAATTTCAATGTCCTTTTGATAAAATTTTCCTTTAATGAGTATTTAGCCTACTTCTTCTGATACTAGTTTTTGTTTGAAGTCTATTTTTTCAAATATAGAAATGGCTACACCAGCTTGCCTCTTAGATCCATTTGCTTGGAATATCTTTTTTTCTATTTATAACCCTGAAGTAATGATAAACATTGATGTTCAGGAGGTTCTTTTTGAAGAAACTGAAGAATGGATTTTGTTCTGCATTTATTATATCTTTTTTGAGACGACTGATGTTGAGAGATATTAATTAACAATATTTTAATTCCTTTTATTTTCAGTTGTTGCGTGTGTACATGGGTGCATATGTTGTCCTGAATTTTTTTTGGAGGGTGAGGTAAGGAATTACTATTTGTTTTGTTTTTCTCAGTGTGGTTAATCTCTTTATGTTGGTGTTTTCCTTTCCACCTTCTACTGAAATCTGTTTGTAGAGTTTTTTTTCCTAATATGATTTTAACATGAAATGTCTAATTTTCTCCATCTATGTTGTTTGAAAAAAAACATTGCTGGGCTTAATAGTTTGTGCAGCCAGCTGTGGTCTTGTTGAGACTGCAGTACATCTCTCTAGGTTCTCCTGGCTTTTAGAATCTCCACTGAGAAGTCAGGTAGAGGTCTATAGGTCTGACTTCATTTGTTACTTGGCCTTTTCTCTTTGCTTCTTTTAATGTTATTTCTTTGTCTGATATGTTTAATTTTTATTATTATTCGCTGAGTGACATTTATTTTCTGGTCCAGTCAATTTGGTGTTCTGTATGCTTCTCATACCTTCTTTAAATTAAGAAATTTCTTCAATAATTTTTAAAAATATTTTTATGGTCTTTGCCTTGGGTTTCTTTGCCTTCCTCTATTCCTATAATTTTTAGATTTGATCTTTTTATAGTGCTTCAAATTTCTTGGATGCTTTGTACCAGACTATGTTTATAGATTTATCCTTTTCTTTGATAGAGGAATCCATTTCTTTTATCATGTGTCTCCTATGTCTTATATTCCGTTGTTGAGGCTTGACTCTGTGGTTCTTGTCTGATTTACTAAAGTTTTCACTTCCGTATTTTTCTCAGGGTGGGTTTTTGTTATTGATTCTATTTTCACTTTCAAATCTTGAAGTGTTTTATTCATTTTCTTCCACTATGTGGAAATCTTTAAGGGATTTATTCACTTCCTCTTTAAGGATTTCTATTATATTCATAAAGACTATTTTAAGGTATTTGCCTTGTGTTTCATCTATGTTGCAATTTTCAGAGATGACTATTATAAGATTGCTAGACATTTGTGGAGACATATTATCTTCACTGTTATTGATTGTGTTTTTATGCTGGAATCCAGGCTTCTAGGCTTGGTGAGATTATAATTACATATTCACATCTAGTCTGCCTTTGTTGAATGGTTATTTTGTTCCTTAGTTGCTCTTACCCTTTCTGGTCTTAAGAGAGTGTGATAGTTGTGTGATGCCTGGATGGAAATTCTTCTGAGATCCTGCCTGATAGGTTCATTCACTAGGAGTTTTAGGTAAAATGTGTTTCTAGGTATTGGGGGTTGACACTTAAGATTAAGATGGGATATGGGGAAGCAATGGAGGATCCTCACAGAGGAGGAAACTGGGCGTTCCCCAATGATCTGCTTTGCCCCCCAGGAAGATGGGCAGCTACTGAGGAGAGGCAACAACAAGCAGTCAGTCACAGACCGGGGGAATTTGTCTGGGGATTGCATATGAGGGAGAAGAGAATGAGTCAAGGTCAAAAGTTTACCTTCCTGCTTTCCTGGCCTACTTGTTTTCTGCCAGGCTTGGCTGACACAATACTAGAGAAAGCCTGCTAGGGTGGGAGCTGAAATAATAGGAAAAATGGAAAGGAATATTAGAAGAGAAGATCTACAAGATCCACAGGAGATGGAGGATGCTGCAGAGTTAGACTGCTACAGAGTTGAGAGTGAGACTTGGGGTTAGGATTTGGGGAAGAGGAAGGAAAGCAAAAGATCCATCATTCGGTTATCAGCTTCTCAGACTAATTGGCCTCCTGGGTCCCAGACAGTGACTGGATCTTTTCAGTATCTAAATATTCCATTGAATGCTGATGCTATATTAGGGAAGCTCTTGAGGTTGTTCCCTTCCTTTGATTCTTTATGACCCTGCAAAAGCAAAGATAAGTTCTCATACTGAGTTTTTGCTAGATATATGTGATCTAACCTTACAAAATGACATTTTAAAAACTCTATTCTTTTCACCATTGAAAATGAACAAATTGAAGAGGTCAGACTTTGAGTTTCTTTGTAATTCTATTCTGTCAAAAACTACCGATATATATTTTTCACAAGATTCCATAGCAGAAGATGTTGTCCAGACAACATTTGTAAGCATGGAAACAGAAAATTTTCAATTACATTAATCAAGGCTCTATCTGTTACCCTTTTGCTCAATTTATTTATTATTAAACTAAAGTCATGTTAAATGATGAGATTGCAAGAGTAGTTTAGTGAATTCTCCTTTCTAACAGATTTGTTACCTTTATTAACAGGTGCACGTTCTGTGTGTGGTGTTCATTAACTCCATTTTCTGCTTTGGAGACACATCCTGATCTGGTGTAGGAAGGTTTTCATTCTATGTATTGCTTTCATTGTTTGAAAGAGAGACTGCCTTGGCCTTTTGCTAGGGCAGCCATTAGGTGGGCGGAGTAGACAGAATAGAATGGTGGGAAGAAGAGAAGTGTGGCAGATGCTATGCTTCCCCTGCCCAAGATGGACGTTGGTTAGACTCATGCTGGTAAGCCACAACTTTGTGTTGAACACAGATTAATAGAAATGGGTTAATCAAAATGTGAGAGTTAACCAATAAGACGCTAGAACTAATTGGCCAGGCAGTGTTTAAATAAATACATTTTCTGCGTAATTATTTTGGGGTTAAGCTAGCCGGGCGGCGGGACTCAGCCCACCACTCCTCCCTACAACACCAATATTTCTCTGCTTGCCTGCATAAACAAATGTGTTATTTAACCGTCCATAATTTATAAGCTATACCAAATTTAGAGCCCAGAAAAAAATTTCAATTTATGAAAGAGTGGTAACTTTAAGTGCATCTTACAGTATTACTCAATTCATTCACTTTACTCACTGAACTTGGCTAAGTATGAGCACAGAGCTAAATTCTTTCATTTCTATAGACTTTGTTAAACATTACCTTGACTTGCCAACATATAGAAGATAGCACTCATATATTCTGCTGCTGAGTTTCTTAGCACATCAACTTTAAGGAATTAAGTAGCCAATTCTATCATAATATTCCATTGATTCTGTTACACAACTTTCCTTAGAAACAGTGAAGATATGGAATGGGAATTTCAGAGCCTCATAGTGGAATCCATTCATGGCACCAATGCAAAGGAGGGGACAGAACTCTGTTTATAGTTCTGTAAATGTTTATCTGTTTTTATTTACTTTTAGGCTGCATTTCTCTTGGAAATTCATTTTTAATTTATAGAGTTTTATATGTTTATCATGAACATAATGCTTGGAAGAATAAATACATTACTGATGAAAATGTACATTTCAAAAGTATATAGACAGACCCCCTTCCCTGGGCTCCACACTAGGGTCAACAGCCCCTGCAATTTTATCAGAGCCCAGAGAAGTTCTACACAACCAAAGTAAAACATAGCACCCCATTCCACTAATATTTCTTAAAATCCACCCAACAACTCCAGACTGAGCCCTCTCGCTCGGCCTCCTTACTAGTGCCCACAGGCCCAGTAGCCTTACTGCAAGCCAGGCTGGTCTTAGGGACCCAAGATAAGACACTGCCCACTTTCTGCTTTCAACTCTTTCAGGCTGCCCAGGCTGCATCCCAACCCCTAAATTTCATAATGGTTTACAACTTCGGAAGATTACTTCAGTTTTAGCAGAGGTCATCTATATCTAGGGTCCCCAGGTAAAACATTGCACACTGCCACCTAACACTCCTTAATACCTGACCAACAAGTCGAGACTGTAACCCCTTCCCTGGGCCACACATTAGGTTTCCTAGCCCCAGTAGCTTTATTAGATGCAAGACACCTCCCACCACCTATTAAACCCCCTTAAGCCTGCCCCCAAACCACATACTATGCTCCACTCCTCTACCCTCCACCTCACTCAAGCTCCATATATTAATCTTCAACTTCAGAACACTTCTTGATTAGAAGCCAGGCATATTTAGAGATGACAGGCCCTAAAATCAATAACAGAAAGGGCAACAGATATGACATCACCAGAACCCAGCTACCCTATGATAACAGGACATGAATGATACTGAGCTGTTGAAACACAAGAAAATAACTCTACAAATGACTTTGTGAAGATGATAGAAGTTCTTAAAGGAAATGAAAAAATCCCTTAAAGAAATTTAGACAAACAAAAAAATTGAAGAAACCAACAGAAGAATGACAGGAAAGCCACAGAAAATCAAATAGGTGAAAGAAATTATTCAGAGGCTAAAAATGGAAATAGGAAATAGACAAGAGTCCCAGGTAACCTCGGGTGCATGGGGGGGGAGTGTTGGAAGGGGAGAGGGTTAGAGAGATGGGAGTAGGGGAGGAATGGGTAAAGCTAGGTGGCCTGGGTTGGGGGGAGGGAGGAAGGATGAATATGGGATCAGGGAAGAACATATTTCAACTAAGGGAGTCATTTTAGGGTTTACAGGAGACTTGATTATATATGGGATCCCAGGTCCAAGGAGAGATCCCCAGATTGTTCTCTGGACAGAGGAGAGGGTGCCTGAACCGGCCTTGGCCCATAACCATACTGATGAATATTTTGCTTATCACCACAGATCCTTCATCTGGCGATGGATGGCGATACAGACGGAGACCCACATTGGAGCACCGGACTGAGCCCCCCAAGGTCCAAATGAGGAGCAGAAGGAGGAAGAACATGAAAAAGGAAATCAGGACTGCGAGGAATGCTCTCACCCACTGATACAAGGGGACGGATCTAATGAGAGTTTACGAAGGCCAGTTGGACTGAGACTGAACGAGGACGTGATCTAATCAGATTCTCGGAATTTGGCCGGATTCTCTGAATGTGGCTGGCCCGAAGTCTTTCTGAAAAGCCATTGACTATGACACTGGGACTTGTTTCCTCTGCATATACTGGATTTTTGGGATCCAGTCTGTTTGGATACTCACCTTCCTGGACCTGGAGGGAGGGGGGAGGAACTTGAACTTCCCACAGGGCAGGAAACCCTGACTGCCCTAAGGGATAAAGAGGGAGGAGGAGAGGGAGTGGGGGGAGTGGGAGGGTGTTGGGAAGAGGGGCAGAAATGGAAACTTTTATAATTTAATAAAATTACTTTCAAAAAAATTTAAAAAAAAAACACAATAAGAAGGAATCTTGGAATTCGAAAATCTGGGTAAGAGAAGAGGAAATATAGATGCAAACATCATGAACACAATACAAGATTGTCCCGCGCTACCGTCTCGCCAGCAAGAACCACGCGGTACACATAGGATACTTCTGCAGTAAAGCTTTAATGCCCCTTGGGAGAGCGGGCATCAGCCAACATGGCGGAGACACAGATAAGATGGAACCCATCCCTTATATAGGAAACAGACCCTGCTTTGGACGTGTCACTCTTTGATTGGTCAACTGCTCCCAGTCCCAGGTGATACCTTGGGAGTAGTGGAAAAATACCAACACGTGTGAGCTTTCTAGCTCACCTGGCGGTGCAGCGCCATCTATGGTGGAGAGTGTGGTTGCGGCCTTCTACACAAGATATGGAAGAGAGAATGTCAGGCGTTGTAGACATGATAGAGAAAATAGATTCATAAGCAAAAGAAAGTGTCTAATCTAAAAACTTCTTATCAGAGAATATCTAAGAAATGTGAGACACTATGAAAAGACCAAACATAAGAATAATTGGGATAGAATAAAGAGAAGTAACCAAGCTCAAAAATCCAGAGAATATATTTATCAAAATCAGGAAAGAAAATGTTCACAAGCTAAAGTACATGCCTGCAAGAATAAAAGAAGCTTACAGAATACCAAAATAAATCCCCTTGCCACAAAATAATCAAAACACTAAATGTATAGAAGAAAGAAAAATATTAAAAGTAACAAGAAAAAAATCAAGTAAAATATAAGACAGAGCTATTATAACCACACCTGAATTCTAAAACCCAGAATGGCCTGACCCTCATGTCTTTAAGAGACCATGGATACTAGCCAAGACTACTACACCAAGCAAAACCGTCAATGACCATAGATTGAGAAAACAAGATATTTTATGACAAAGTCAAATTTAACCCATATTCAGTACAATACTACAAATTCAGTATTAGCTATAAAGAATGATTATCCTACAATCTACAAACTTGGAGAGGCTAAGTAACAAGAAAGGTTCAAGAGGAATTCTTGGACATCACTGGAAAGGGAAAACAGAAGATATTTCATGGCTGGACTAGAGGAGGGTGTATATGGGAACAAGGCAGATCAGGTGGTTGTGGGGACAGGGAGAGTACTGAAAGATCTAACTGGAAAGATCATTTAAGGGTCAATTTGAAACCTGGTGCAAGGGAAACATCTAGAAACCTATAATAATGACCAAAACTAAGACCTAACAAAAGGGATAAGAGATGAATAGCTTGAACTGGCCACCTCTTTCAGATCCAGCAAGACAGCTAGTGAAGGGATTGGAACACCATCCCAGGCACATAACTTTTGACCTATAGTCTGCCCAGCCTATGGGATGTGCTGAGGTAAGGATAACATAGAGATTCTGAGAGTGGCCAACCAATGACTGTTATAACCTGAGATCAATGACACAAGAGTGAGGCCACACCTGAAACTGTCTGGAATGCCAGGACCCATTGGCCACATGACCCAAAGACTTAGGATAGAACCAAACGAGATTGAGGGAAAAAATTCCAATGTAATAATGCCTAGTAATATTATGCTACAGTCATAGATTGCTGCCTATCCCAATGATCATCAGTCTCATTGGAAAACTGGTGGAAACAGGTACAGAGACTCACAGTCAAACACTAGAACCAGCTCTGTGAATGCTTCTGAAGAGAAGAAAGAAGCATTGTAGCTAGAGAGGTCAATGACACAAGAAAATTCAAATAATCAGATAAACTGGATCAAAGGAGCATATAAAGATTTAAATGGCAGTCAGGAACCCATGTAGGATTGACTTAAACCCTCTGCCTATATCTATATAGTTGTATAGCTTAGTTTTTTGTAGGTCTCCTAACAGTGGGAGCAGGAGATGTCTCTGACTCTTTGAATCGCTTTGGGACATTATTCCTCATACTAGGTTGCCTTGTCCAGACTTGATACAAGGTAAGGTAATTAGTCTTACTACAACTTAATATGTCATGCTTTGTCAATATCCATGAGAGACATGCCCTTTTCTAATTAGAAATGGAGGAGGAATAAATGAGGAGGAAGCAGAGGGAAAGTGGGAGGCAGGGGGTGGGAGGAAATGAGAGATGGGAAACTGCAGGATATAATATAAATAAATAAAAAATTAAAAATAGATATACTTGTATAATATATATGTGTCATGTAAATATATATGTCTACACACACACACACATATATATAAATTAAGTCCATTGTTGTTTAAATTCTGCAGTATGTCTTCTAATCAGGACTATGTAAATTCAGAGAGATAGATAGCTATAAAATATAAATGAATAGGTGAACTGATAGTCATATGCATATATTTATTTGTATATATACATATATATACATAAACATATAAAGGTATATCTAGTTAGAATATATGCACATACTTGAGTTATTGTAAAGTATAAAATTATGGGGCTAGACATGGCAATACACAATTTTAATCTCAGCATTGATGAGGAAAAGGCAAGTACATTTTGTGTGTTTGAAACAGGCATGATCTACATAACAAATTCTAGGTCATTCCAATAAACATAGTGAATTTCAGGCCAGCTGGAGCTACATATTAAGAGCATGTCTCAAAACAAACAAAATAGCTATTTGAAAAATAAGGAAATATTGAATATTGAATAACTATGAAACTAAGATTCTACAAAAGTATTTTTCTAAATATACTGGTATGAATTTGCTCAACTTTAGATCTTTAGACTTTATATATCACTAATTTATCATTAAGTCTTTATGTCTTTACAACCATCCAGCAACTCTATTCTTAATAAATATTTTCTGAGTGTACATATGAATTCATAATTTTTTTAGTGTAAGATAAAAGCATAATTGTTAGTTCTCATTGTTACCTTGGCTGACAGAATAATCACGAAGATAACTTCTGGGTGCGTCTGTAATGATACTTCCAAAGTAATGTATGGGAGGAAGAATGCCCCTAGTGATTATATTTTGTATTGTTCTATTGGCTGTGGTCCTTGAGTGAATAAAATAAGAAGAGGAAGAGGATGAAGAAGAAGAGGAGAGGTGGAGGGGGAGTTGTCAGCTCATTATCAACATTCATCTTTCTCCCACTTTACTGCCTGGCTACAGGCACAAAATAACAAAATATCTTATGTTTCTACATCATAGCTTCTGACTATCACCTGTTCCTACCACCATAGCTAATAGCCACTGCAAATTCTTTACTTTCTTAAGCTCTAAATCATAATAAATCTTTTTCTTCTAAAATGCTTCTTGTTTCTGTCAAAGATTTTATCACAAAAGCAAGAACGTAACTGCTATCAAAAAAGAGGGAAACCACAAAGGAAATACTGGCATAATTATGGCTAAGTTGTGAGAAAGTGCACACTGTAAATCAAGAACCTTACCCAAATTTCTAGTTTCTATCTGTGGGTACTGTAGAAACTACTAAAGCACAAAAAAATGTGGTATTATAGATAATATTTTCATTATATCTACAGTGTTTTCAACTCAAACAACACATTTGTTTTATTTATTAAAATTACTACCATGAAGTGTAGTACACTAACGAATAAATATATCAGCAAGGTGTTGTTATTAACAACTAAATCATTTATATAAACTATGGGAGAAAGTAATCAGGTAAAATATTAAATTATATTTTTTGTGTGCCTTAATAGATATTATTTAATCTTCTAAGTAATAAATATTAATAATTAGCAAATATTCCACACAAAGTAAGACAAAGTAGATGCTTTGAAAAAAACAGTTTAAGACAGTAAGAAAACTAGTATATTGTCAATATAATTAAATGTCTTAAAATAAACTTTAATGTACTTCCTAACTCATTTATTATTAATACAATACCTATTAAGTATAAGTTTTTTAAAATGGAAAGTAAACAATTCAATTTCAATAAAATATCAAGATTTTGACAACACACACAAAAGAAAATAGAAAGAAATAATAAAACTCAGAGAAGAAACCCATAAAATAAGAACAAACAAATATAAATCAATATGAAAAGAGTTGATTCTTTGAGAAATTAAATAAAAGGCAGAGAGAGAATATCCAAATTAATAAAGTTAGACATAAAAAGGAAGACATAGGAGAACATAGCAACAAATTCCAAAAAATTCTAGAGGCTCGCAAGAACATATTATATTTTAAAAACCTATACTTCACTAAACTGAAAAATCTAACTAATATGGGTAATTTTCTTGATAGGTACCACCCACTAAACTGAAATCAACATCAGATAATTAATTTAAGCAAGCCTATAACCCCCAGTGAAATAGGAGCAACAATTAAGTCTTAGAAAACCCCCCACCCAAATTAAAGCCTGGGACATGTTTTTTTTAGCATAGAATTCTACCAGACTTTCAAAGAAGAATTAATGTCAGCACTCCTCAAATAATTCTCCAAAAAAGAAACAGAGGGAACATTATTCATTTTTTAAAATGAGACCACATTTACACTGATACCCATAGTACATGAAGACCCAAGAATGATAGACAATTAAAGACCAACTACCTTTATGATTATAGATGAAAAAAAATCTCAATAAAATATTTGCAAATGGAATCCAAGAACACATTACAAAGGTCATCTTCCTTGATCAAGAAGGTTGGAGGTAGGTCAAAGAAGAGGAAAAGAGGAATAAAGGAGACATTTTGATAGGGATTAATTTCAGGGTTATAGAGGAACCTCTAGAAATCCACAAGGATTACCCCCAACTAATACTCCTAGCAATAGAGAGGATGCCTGAACTGACCATCCACTGTAAGCACATTAGTGACTTCCCTAATTGCCATCAGAGATATTGTATCTAGTAACTGAAGGAAGCAGATGCAGACATCTACAGACAAGCACTGTGTTTAGCTCAGAGTCTTGGGGAAAAAAGGGAGGAGAAATTGTACCAGTCAGGGGGTCATGATGTGGAAACACAAAGAGACAACTAACCTGATCTCACAGAAACTCTTGGACACTGAACCAACAGTCATGGAGCTTGAATGATATCAACCTATGCCCTATGTATGTGTGTAACGATTGCATAGATGGTCTCTTAGTAAGGCTTCTAACAGTGAAAGCAGAACCTCTCCCTGGCCTTTAACTGGCTTTTAGTAACCTGTTCCCAGTGTAGAATTGTCTGGTCCAGCCTCAACCTGAAGTGCCATGCTTTGTGCCTGTCCCTTTCTGAGGAGTAGTAGATGGGGAGGAGAGTAGATGGGAAGAGGAGGGAACAGGAGGAGGAGATAGGGGGAAAGAAGTTATTATGTAAAACAAATTTTAAAAATGTTATTTAATTAAAAAAGAAGGCTTCATTCCAAAGATGCAGGTATGGTTCAATGTAGGTACACTGATAAATGTAATAAACCACATATATAGATTGAATGACAAAAAAAAAACCACATTAACATCTCCTTAAATTCAGAAAATGCCCTTGACAAAACCCAATACTTGTTCTTCATGAAATTTCTAGAAAAATTAGAGAAGCAGAAGACATTCCTCAACATAGTAAAGGAAGTTTACATGAAGTCCAGTGACAACATCATATTGAGTGAAGAGAACCTCAAAGCACTTCTAATAACATCAGGAGCAAGACGAGATTCTCCTACTCACCATACTTATTCTTTTTCTTTTTATTGATTTTATTGAGCTACACACTTTTTTCTGCTCCCTTCTCCTCCTCTCCCCTCCGCTTCAACCCTCTCCCATAGTCCCCATGTTACCAATTTACACAGGATATCTTGTCTTTTTCTACTTCCCATGTAGATTAGATTCATGTATGTCTCTCTTAAGGTCCTCATTGTTGTCTAGGTTCTCTGCAATTATTATGTACTCACTCATAAGTGGTTTTTAAACATAAAGCAAAGAAGACCACCATACATACCTTTTCAATATAGTACTTTAAGTCTTAGCTAGAGAAATAAGCCAACTGAAAAGAGATAAAGAGGATATAACAAGGAAGGGAAGAAATCAAAGTGTCTTTATTTTCATATGCTATGATAGTATCTGTTCCTAAAAGTTCCACCAGAAAGTCGCATACACGTGAAACACTGGTGTCTAAGTAACAAAACACAAATATCAGTTTTCTTTCCTTTATACAAATGGCAAATGGACTGAGAATAAAATTGATGAAACACAATACCCTCAAAAGCAAAAGAAACAGACAAATGAAATCTGTAAAACATCCTGGAATAACTGCAACAATCAAGTTTAAGATTTAAAAGATGAAAACTTTTTTTCCTTTTTTTTTCTTTTTTCTTTTTTCTTTTTTTCCCCTTATTTATTTATTTAAAGAATTTCCACTTCCTCCCCTTTTCCCAATACCCTCCCGCTCCCCCCACTCCCTCTCCTCCTCCCTCACCAATCCCAAGAGTAGTCAGGGTTTCCTGCCCTGTGTGAAATCCAAGTTCCTCCCTCCTCCCTCCAGGTCCAAAAAGGTGAGCATCCAAACAGATCAGGATCCAAAAAAGCCAGTACATGCAGATGAAACAAGACCCAGTGCCATTGTCAATGGCTTCTCAGTCAGCCCCCATGTCAGCCACATTCAGAGAATCAGGTTTGATTACATGCTCGTTCAGTCCCAGTCCAGCTGGCCTTGGTGAGCTCTCATTCGATCAGTCCCCTTGTATCAGTGGGTGAATGCACCCTTCGCGGTCCTGACTTCCTTTTTCATGTTCCCCTTCCTTCTGCTCTTCATTTGGACCTTGGGGGCTCAGTTCAGTGCTCCAATGTGGGTTTCCGTCTCTATCTCCATCCGTCGTCGGATGAAGGTTCCCTCTGGATCTGCTTACCTAGCTCAAGATCTCCCTCCCTCTGCTTCTCATTTGGACCTAGGGAGTTAAGTCCAGTGTTCCAATGTGGGTCTCTGTCTCTATCTCCATCCTTCGCCATATGAAGGTTCTGTGGTGACATGCAAAATATTCATCAGTATGGTTATGGGCCAAGGCCAGTTCAGGCACCCTCTCCTCTGCTGCCCAGGGAACAATATGGGGACTTCTCCTTGGGTCTGAGAACCCCTCCAGAATCAAGTCTCTTGCAAACCCTAAAATGGCTTCCTTAGTTGAGATATAAATTTCCCTGCTCCCATAACCATCCTTTCTCCTTCTCGCCCCTCTCCCATTCCCCCAAGCCATCCCCAATCCTCCCCCTCTCCCGTCTCCCTAACCATCTCTTCTTACTTCCACCCCCACTCCCCGTGCACCCAAGTTTGCCTGGCAATCTTGTCTACTTCTAATATCCAGGAGGATAACTATATGATTTTCTTCAGGTTCAAGTGTGATGGTTTCTCAAGGAACTCAGAGTCAACCTCTCTCAGGACCCAGCAATTCCACTCTTGGGAATATACCCAAGAGATACCCTATCATACTACAAAAGTATTTGTTCAACTATGTTCATAGCTGCACTATTTGTAATAGCCAGCACATGGAAACAACCTAGGTGCCCCTCAATAGAAGAATGGTTAAAAAAGGTGTGGAACATATACACATTAGAGTTTTACTCAGCGGTAAAAAAACAATGACATCTTGAATTTTGCATGCAAATGGATGGAAATAGAAAACGCTTTACTGAGTGAGGTAACCCAGACCCAAAAAGAGGAATATGGTATGTACTCACTCATAAGTGGATTCTAGCCATAGTTAAAGGTCTTTGAATCTATAATTCGTGATCCTAGAGAAGCTAAATAAGAAGGTGAAAACTTTTTTAAGACGTTGAGGAAAGCAGTTGTTTCTGTCATGTCCCTTTTCAAGTACCAATTATGTTGTGTGCCAAAACATCACTCACATAGGAAGGTCAAGGACAGATAAAAGTACCAACTTTTTGAACCAGAGAGTTTTATTGGGGTTACTTACTGGGAAAGAGGTGAAGGGTTATTCAAAGGAGCACAAATGACGCGAAGCGCCAATGTAGCGCCAAATTCCAGAGCAGCTTGAGTGCCAGCTCACAAGACTGGGGACATGGAGCACACTGAAGTGCTTGCAGGCTGCTCAGCAGGTTTGAGAGTGTCCTTTCTGGGTTGGCCAGCTGGACTAAACCTTTACTAGTCAGCTGGTCTGGTCTCAGAGCATTCTCTAAAGCTTTGCTTCTCCCAGAGTCATCTTTAAGTTCAGCTCCATCATCTCAGGGATTCTCCCAGCTTTTATTATTTACTCTGGCAGAGAGAGGCCTTGGGAATACGGTCTGCTTCAGGGACTACTGGAAGTTAGTTTGAATTATTTGCCATACTGCTTAAGGAGCTTCTAATATGACGGAATGTTTTAATCTAGGAAGAACCTGTCACCTGTCACACATGCACTCACTCGACACAACATGCACACACACACGCAGGCATGTACACATGAACACACCAGGGGAATATAGTAAAATAAAATTATAAAAGATTTTAAAATGTATAATACTAAAAAAATAAATTATCATGTTTGGAAATGTCAGTGAAAGAAAATAAATGTGTAAGACCACCCATTTTATTATTTCCTTAGTTGGAGTTATTTTGCTGATGGACTTCTTTCACGTTCTTAAAGTCATTATGCATAATATCCTATTAACTCTAGGCTATTTGCTATAAAAATAATAGCTAATTTATGATAAAAAAGGTATAAAGAAAACAGATTTAAGGAACAAATGAGGAGAAAATCATTTTATGCATTTAGTTAATTTTTGGAGATGAACTTCGGATACCATACATGCTAGGAAAGCATTCTAATGTGTCTCCAGTCCATGATTTTAGCATCTGAAATTATTTTATGAAGTAAAAAGTTAACACGAAGTGCTGTTTGGGGGGAGTTGAACTTGAAATATTAAACCTATAAACAGATGCTATTTTTTATGCATTCTAATGCAAAAAAATCAAATGTCTAGAATGAAAGTACCAGACCACACCATCTGCACACTTTTAAATTAGTTCAGTGCTTTTGGAATTATTATTACATAAATGTACATGCTGTTCAGATGTGAAGGAACTTAGAAAGAGGAATAGTTAGAAAAATGAATGCATAAATATAACTATGAAGCCATATAAGGATAAATATTGGTGTATATATACAGGATATAGTTATAGATCCATCTATATATATACATATATATATATATAGGGCATATATATATATGGGGGGGTGTCGTGTGTGTTTGTGTGTGTGTGTATAATAATCCCCAATAACAAAACTTTAAGTCTGCAATAACTCACTTGCAATTAATATGCACAAAGACTTATCCAGTCTCTGGAAGCTTATCAAGACCTTGCATGACTAAAACTCCTGCTGACTTTCTTTTATTTGCTGAATACCAGAGTACATGCTAGAATTCAGGATACAGTCATGTAGCCCATCAATAGTACTCATCTACAACACACAAGCATCTATTATTTTTGTACCACTTTTTCCATTTTACATGACAAAACCATTTATTGTTCAAAATAAAGAAAGAAAAAAGTGAAGGATGAAGATTATTGAGGACAGCTAGGAAAAATATAACAGTACACAATATCTTATTACACGTTTTGTTCAATGTCATATATTAACTTTGCTAAATACCCCTTTGTAATCCATTTTCTTGTTCAACAGTTTATAAGTTTAAAATACTGTTTTTACATTTAGTCATGATTTTTATTTATATTAGTAAATGGAAGTTACTCATTTAGACACACAGTAAAATAGGACTAAATGATTTTAATACTTTATAAAGTATGTTAAACAGAGTATTTTTTGTGTCAATTGAAGAGCATACTGAATTTTCTGTCAGAAAAAAGTCTTTATAATAAAACATCTTTAAAATAAAAAGTCTTTATAATAAACCAAAAATAAAATTAGTCACAGGCTAGAGTTATCACTCAATCCCTCAGCCCAATCCCTGAATGCACTCAGTCTTTCCCAAATCAAGACTTTTAATGTATTACTCTTGCATTTGCATTTTCTGTTTATCTCTTTTCTAAGACAATCAATAGTTTCTTCTATATTTTGCCATGTATTTGCGATGACTTTGAAAAATTAGAATCTTTATTTATTCTATCTTCTCTTAATTTGCATGGCTACATATTATGAAGTAGATCAAGCAACAATTCCAAAATTAACTCTGCTAGTCATTTATTCTGACTTTACTTGATGATCTAATGAAGTTATTTTAAAAAATGGGCATTGATTAAAAAATAGTGACTAAACTATGACTATTCCTGTATATATTTTGTGTAAGTATAGTTTATACTACTCATTAATTAAATGGTAAGCCACTTTGTGAAGCATGATTAATAAAAACTCAGAGAGAGAAATTGGCGCTCAACCCAATGCTCCAAAAGGCAAAGCAGCCAGCCACTGTCTCTTATCTCGACCTCAGTCTGAAAATGGCGATCCTATCTCCAGAAATCCCAGAATGAGACTGTGTCTGAGCGCTGTGTCCTCCCGTGTTATAATCCTCTCTAGTTCTGGTTTTAAATACATGTCCCACTGGGATTAAAGACTTGCACTGCCCGGTTTCTATGACAACTAATGTAGCTACTGGGATTAAAGGTGTGTGTTACCACTGCATGGTTGTAAGGATGACCACTGTGACTGTTTTACTCTCCCGGTCCCCAGGCAAGCTTTATTTATTAAAATACAATTGAAATGCCACCACAACTTAGAAAATAAGTGGCAAGAGGAGGTGGAGAAGTTATTCAAAATAAGAAAAGATGTTGACTCAATATGCAAAAAAATGGTTTGCTCAAATTCAGCACATCTTTATTTACCTTATTATCAATGCAGAGCAAGAGATGTGTATACGTGTGTGTGTGTGTGTGTGTGTGTGTGTGTGTACGGATGTGTTTATTGGTTAACATGTGGGCAAATATGTTTATGTGGGTGTGTAGCATGAGGGCCGGCTTGTTGGGGTTTCTGTCCCTTCCGGTACCCCAACAGCCAGCAAGCAACAAAGAAAATAACACAGAGTCTACATTAGGTTATAAACTGATTGGCTCATTAGGTCAGGCTTCTTGTTAACTCTTATAACTTATATTAACCCATTATTCTCATCTATGTTAGCCATAATGGCTCAGTACCTTTTCCAGCAGGGGCAGCTTACATGTTGCTTCTTCAGTGATCTGCTCAGGAGTGGCTGAGAGAGTTTCTGCTTCCAGAATACTCCCAGTCTCTTTGCTCCACCCCTACTTCCTGTCTGGCTTTCCCGCCTATACTGCCTGCCTGGCCAATCAGCGTTTTATTAAAATATGATTGACAGAATACAGATAATTCTCCTGCACCATTTCCCTCTTTTTTTTTTAAACAAAGGAAAATACCCATAATCCATTTGTTGGGAATGTGGGCGTAGTATTTCAGGCTACTTCCTGCTGGTTGGGGGTGCTGATAGTCTTAAGGGGACCTAAAGAAAATTTAGAGTTATAATCAAGTCATGACTGGAGTATCCTGTGAGTCTCGATCATCTCAGGCAGCAGTCTTGGATCAGTTCTGGATGTAGACCTCTGTCATCTGGGCCATCTGTTCCTATCGGAGATTTTTCAGGTGGCCTCCCTTGGTCAAAGGTGATTATTCTTAACTCTGAATAAATCCAGAGTCTCTCGTTTTCTGTGGAAACAAAAGCAAAATCTCTTCTCCAAAGTAACATACCTTTTGACTTCAGTTTTGAAGCCAAGGTATTTTCAAAATTCCTATCTTGGGTTAGTTCAGCAGCATTTATAAACAAAAGTCTTTTAGCAGTTGTTGCTCCTTCCTCAGCAATCAAACAATTTAAAGAGAGCATAAAAGCATACAGTATGAAGATTCTCTGTGCATTTTCCATCTTTATGTGGCTTTATTTTAACCTCTATTTCTTTTATTTTTACTTTTACTTTTTGAGACAGGATCTTTGTATATCTTTGTCCTGGAATAACACTGTAGACCAGGCTGTCTTTGAACTCAGAGATCCTCCTGTCTCTGCCTCCCCAGTGCTGGGATTAAAGGTGTATGCTACCACACCTTGAACTCACAGAGATCTGTCTCTGCCTCCCAGGCATTGGGATTAAAGGCGTGTACTACCACACCTTGAGGTCACAGAGGTCAATCTACCTCTACCCCTTGAAGTCACAGAGGTCAATATGCCTCTGCCTCCCAGGCATTGGGATTAAAGGTGTGTACCACCACACCCAACTACTCTCTTTCTTTCCTTTTAACTTTAAGAACTTTAACTTTTAGCCTGCATATACACACTGTAAACCATTTAGAGGTTTTCTTCCCCTTTGAATCTCTCTTTACTGTATATTTTTCTTTTTCTGACCACATGAGCCATTAATTTACTAAGCAATATGGAGAGCCGTGGCTTTGACAGCTAGATCCAGCTCATTCCTTAGCATTTCAGCCTCAAGGCTGAGATACCAGCCACAGCTGTGTTCACTGCCACAACTCTGTCGTGTTTCAAGGTCCTTGCTAGCAAGCAAGCTGCATCATTCTGCTCAGAGACCATACTCAGTCGGACTGCCTGCCTGCAAGAGTCAGAGTTTGTCCTGGCAGGTCGACCCAGAAAGTCGACATTTTAAAACGACGGAGCTTTTTTCCTGCTACGGCTGAAAACCCGAAAAGCATGCGTTCAGGTTTTCATCAACACCGTTTAAGTGTTTCATGACAGGACCTCTTAAAGAGCTGCAAAGTTTTGCAGCTAAAGCTGAGTCAGGAAGCCTCTCTTAGATGAGAGCATTTGCTTGCCTCTAGCAAGTAGAGCAGACCCGAGAAATTGCTGCTACCAACAAAACATGCTTTACTCTATTCGTTCCCAAGCTTTCTCAAGGTTTCTGTGGATTCAGTTATCCACGTTGGCGCCATCTGTAGTAAGGGGCTGACGCCATGGAGGCAGCCACCAGGTCAGACATGCTGAATCTTTTCCGGTAAGCCACCACCTCGTGGTGCTACAGATTATTAGAAATGGGTTAATATCAAGATATGAGAGTTAGTCAGTAACTAACTCTCTAGAGATAATGGGCCAGGCAGTGCTTAAATGAATACAATTTGTGTGTTGTTATTTCTGGGACTAAGCTAGCCATGCAGGAGCCGGGTGAGGCGAAAAGCAGGCCTGCCTATAGCCCCTCACTACATGGGTGTGTGCATTGGTATGTGTGAGAGAATGTAATTGTATGTATATGTGCAAGTACACATGTGTTCAGAGGCCAGGAAACAACCCAGTGTGTTTCTCAAACACTTCCATGTCCTTTCTTGAAACAGAATCATTCACTGACTTAAGGCTAGGTAATAGAGCTAGACTGACTAGTCAGGGAGCTAGATATCGTCTGTCTTCACCTCTATAGCATATGTCATCACCCTGGGCTTTGAACAGGTGCACTAGAGAATTGAACTGAGGTCTTCATGCTTATAGAAATAACTTTATCTGCTGAGCATCGTTCCAGTCCTTCACATGTACTTTAGATGTTCTGTTGCATACTCAATATGGGTTTGTCATAACCCTTCATGATCATAAAACTGTGATTGCAATTATAATAACTTTAATTATAAAAATAAAAATTATAAGAGTACAGATAGTATGTGTGTATATATTTAGTAGGCTTGATGAATTTATATATTTGTATAACTAAATTAGCCACAATTTGTATTTGTAGATAATAAATTCTAGTGTGTGATTCCCCTCTGTATGCCATGAATATCACTGGTTAATAAAGAAGCTGTTTGGTGCCTATAAAATGGCAGAATAGAGGTAGATGGAGAAAACTAAACTGAATGCTGCGAAAAAGAAGGTGGAGTCAAGAAACACCATGTAGCTACCAGAGGGGAAAGGCACGAGCTGCCAGCTGGAACCTTGCCAGTATACCACAAATCTCGTGTTAAAATATAAATTAATAGAAATGAGTTATTTAATATGTAAGAGCTTTCTAGGAATATGCTAGGGTCATTGGTCAAGCAGTGTTTTAAATAATATAGTTTTCTGTGTGATTATTTCGGGAGTATGGCAGCCATGAAATGAACAATCAGTCTCACACAACACAATTCTATATGATTTCTATATTTTTTATCATTAAATGTTATTTCTATACTGTCTATTTACTTTTCTATTTCTGTGAATAGCAGCATGACTAAGAAAATGTATAAAAGAAACAGTTTATTTGGTCTCATGATTCCAGATAACTAAAGATCATGATCATCCTCAGTGGGTGTATTGGAAGAGGCAGGCAGGCATGATGCTGGGGGGGTAGCCAAGAGCTTACATCCTGATCCACAGGCAACGGGTAGAGATAGAACTAACTTGAGATAGCATAAAGTTTTTAAATTTCAAAGCTTGAGTTCTGTGGCACACATCCTCCACGAAGGTCCTACTTCTTAATTATTGCTAAACATTTCCACCAGCTGGAGACTGAATATTAATTAACATGAGTCAATGTGACCCATTTTTTATCCAAACCACCATATAAACTACATATGTCAAAATGATGACTTTTTTAAGTAATCACAAATTTAGGGACACTGTGGTAGATGAACGTGTGAGGAGGAGGAGGATGGAAATGATATAAATGCAATATTCACTTATGAAATTCTCAAAAAAATTAAAATAGCAAAATAAAAATTATTTTAATAACAATAATGTATATTTTTGATCCTTTTTGTAAGAAGAAGAAATATGTCCTTATTTTCTCTTTGCTATTTTGTTCCAGTATCCGTTCTGCCTACCTGAATCCTTAAAGATTACTATTAAAAGTGTTTTCACTTAGTTCCTAATTCTTTTGTGTGTGTCTCCATGTAAACAGAAGCAGAATAGGTTTTTATTGTGAAGACCCTGGTGGGTCATGCTCTTATGTAAATGCCAACTCTGATAACTCAGTTCTCCCCTGGTGCTTTGAAATTAGAGCTTAGTTTTCCAGCATCAGAAAGAAGAGGACTATTTTATGGCAACTTGATACTCTATTGTTTTTATTTACACATGAGAAAGAGTTTCACAGACTTTCCTGGGAGCTTCATATTAAGAATTTAAATGTTTGTATACCTAAACCTTTCTATTTACTTGATTATGAAATTTAAAAATCTTAATGATGTGTGCTGTTTAATGACTTACTCACAAAGCTCATTCAGCAACTTTATCAGAAATTTAAATGATATACCATACCATTATTTTTAAAATTGACCCCTTAATCACCCTTGCCATGACTTGAATTCTCTGTAGCTGCATATACCATAGTGAAGACCATAGTTTACACAGGATTTACCTCATTATTGTATAGCCTTCTTCTAAATAACTGACCTAGTTGGGGAGAGTAGAGTCTCCTTTAAGCATCTCAATGATGTTTAGACAGACTTACTTTGCAAGACCATCACTGATATTATGAATTTTTAAGAAAAAGGGTCACCGTAGGTAAAAACAAAACAGATGGCAATGATAACAAGAATGTTCAGCGTTCAAGAAAGAATTGAAATGTTTTTCTCATTAACTGCAATACTCAATATGCATGTTCTTAGATGCACAGTTCAACATGGCATGCCTGTTTGTGACCTGAAGCCATTATGACTAGTCTTTATGTGTCAGATATAGATGTTTCCAATGTTCCCCACTTTTTTGGTTAGTTTGGTTGGTTGGTTAGGCTTTGTTTTTTTTTTTTTTTATTTTCTCAGACATGGTTTCTCAGAGTATCGCTGGATATCCTGAAACTCACTATATAGACCAGACTGAACTTGAACTCGGAGATCCCCCTGCCTCTTCCACCCAAGGGCTGGGATTAAAAGCATGTGGCCCCACTGCTCAGCTGTTTCATAATCTTGTCTTCAGTTTTCAATAAGATCAAAATAGTTCTGTGAACTGCTGAAGGAGAGGAGATAAGGCTGACCCATACCCGCTCTATCTCCATGAAAAATCATTAAAATCAACAGATAAATTATTGTTGAAGACTATGAAGAAATAGGGCTACCTTGAAAACTGGGTTTCTAATCATTTCATCACGCATATGTGAAATAGTTTCTAACTTACTCAGTGTGCTGCTGTCAACAGCTTCTCAAGACAATGTACCAAGATCCCTTCCCTAGCTCTGCCTACATATTTCCTCCAGTACAGTAACAGCAGTAAAATGCAACCCTATAAAAAACGAACTGATTTAGGATCTATTTTATAAGAAGGGCTCAGGGTGAAAACTTAAGGGTGTTTCATGTCAGATAACCTACTGTGTTTAAGTTCTTTGGATGCATCTTTTTTACATGCTTTATGTGGTAAGTATGTAAAGAAATAGGCCATGATAAGCAAGCAAGTATCTTTGAAAAATTAGTTCTTGGGACTGGAGACAGCTTTAGCAGTTAAGAGCATTATCAGAAAATATGGGATCTGTGCCGAGAATTCATTTCACCTTATAACTACATGAACCTAAAGTTTCAAGAGACCTTGCGCCTTCTTATGACCTCTATAAGTAGTCACACACAGGTCTGTAAAATCATAAACACACACACACACACACACACACACACACACACACACACAGCTTTTAAAATGCATTTTACGTCAGAAATAGTGTAAATTTTGGTCTTTAAGAACAATCTATGATGAACTTTAAAAATGTCTGTTCTGACAATAAAATCATCACTGGTCGTTTATTGCTTGTGACCTCACTTTCCCCACCTGGTTCTTTATCTGGTCTACAAGAAAAGCTAATGTGATTGAAGTAGTTATAAAAATAAATGTTGATTTTCCAGGGGATCCATTTCCCAGACTTATACATTAGGGATGAAGCTAGAATTGCAAGCCAGGTTTTTTGAAGATTAGAACTTGTGTGTGTGCTTGTGTATTTGTCAGTGTATGTGTTCCAAACTGTTCTAGAATGAGACCTTAAGAGATATGGAGGTTTTTTATCACGAAGCCACATTTTCATGTCAGTGAATACTCCAGTTACATTAAGTTTATCGTATCATTTCCCAGTGATTCATTTGAGCAGTTTGGTTTGGAGTACATTTGCTTCCCTTCCTTCACTGAGGACACGGCATAATGCAGCCTTTCCTCCATGAGTCATCTCCTCATTAGGAATCTCTATTCTCTTTTCGTGCTAAAGCAGCAGTACATACTAGCATATGCTTGGGATTTGCTGAATCCCTCAGTGTCATGCTGTCATCTCCAAGCCTTTCAATGCTGTCACAATGCCTTCAACTGCCACCTCTCACTGCCTCAGCCCACACCTAGTTTGTTGAGCCGAACTCAACTGCTACTTCTAACCTTAGGTAAACACCCACCTTGTTTCCTTTTCTTTCTCTCTCTCTCTCTCTCTCTCTCTCTCTCTCTCTCTCTCTCTCTCTCTCTCTTTCTCTCTCTCTCTCTCAAGATTTGCCAGCCAAATAGAGCCAGAATGAGAGCTGGGCCTGAATTAAATTCAGCAGTTCTTTATTTTCTGTTTTATTGCCATTCAGATGTGTTATGTACTTAGTGTTCTCAGTGTTCCTCTGATTCAGGAAGCTGGGGTGTGGGGGTGATGGCAAGGAGAGAGGAACTTGGCCTAGACTCATCTTATCTGGGGCTGATTTAAAATGTTCTTATACAACATGTCTACAAGTACATGACACAAGCATTTAAAAAATAATTTCCATCTTTTATGCTGATAGTTATTACATTGAACATTTTAAGGAGAGAAATGGTGTGCTCAGCTTGCCAGAAACTCAGATTAAGGAGGATAATTCCTTCAGTCTCATCTCCTGAAACCTAGTGAATGGATAATTTAAGTTTATGCTTCCTTTGTGTTCAGCATATTCTCCAATTTCTTGAATTTTATTAAATATTTTGCAGGGTCCTCGGTAAGCTCACAAGGAGTAGCTGGTTTTTCCTATCCATTATTTCCCTGGTCATCATCTCAAAAAGTTGAAGGGATTCTTGTAAAAAATATGCAAATACTCTTTCCCAGTCTAGGATAAGATAGAAGATACAGATTTCCCCCCCGCAGGTTTACAGAATATGTAAATTGTTCTTATTTCATCAGGATTGACAGAGGCAATGTGGACGGAACCAGAAGATGATGAATGTCTACAGGATCGGAATTGTCATTTCATCAGAATTATTAAAGGGCAGCAGTATTTGTAGAAGTGACTGTGTGCAGCAGTTTAGGGGGCTTGGAACTTTTATAGGGCAGAACAGATTACCTCTGCAGGCAAGGTCCCCTGTAGTCTGAAAATGGCAAAAACTAGTGGAGATTGCTATGTTGATCTTCTTACCAGAACTTGACATCTAGGGATGTTATCAGTGAAGCCAAATTTCCTGCCATAGGCTTTCTGCCTATTGAAACTTTAAGGCCAATAAGCCTTCAGTCCAGATTTTTACATATGTTTTATAAGGCAGCAATATCTACCAAAGTAATGTTTTGTTTGTCATAATATGGGAAATTGGGCTCGCAAAGGTGGCAAAGAATTATATTGGAATATAATAATCTTAGTGTCACAAAAAGAAATATACTGGCTAAGTAAAAATAATCCAGGAAAGTATTATTTTTGTACAAAGAAAATGGATGAGACCAAACAAATCTATGGAGCACATATGGCCAAGGTAACCTGTATCTGTAGCTGTAACTTATCCCATTGGTGGGAACTTGACTTCATAATTTGACTAGATCAGATTATCATGCAAAAAGAGAAAGGGGTACTAGAACTCAAAGATGCCTAGGGGTTATGCAAATAGACATGTCAAAGGATGGGGAAGACTCGAGGAATAGAGCGCTTTGTCAACCAAACCATCTTTGTTAGAAAAAGTAATAAAAAACACTTTCACAATATCCTCAGTGATGTGGGATTCCCCTATGTATGCTATAAATATGTTTTATTGCATTGGTTAGTAAAGAAGATGCTTTTGGCCAATGGCTTAAAAGAACATAGCCAGGTTGGAATATATCTATATCTATATCTACATCTATATCTATCTATCTTTATGAGAGAGAGAGAGAGAGAGAGAGAGAAGTCAGGAGAAGCCGTGTAGCTGCCACAGGAGACAGACGCCAGATAGGAACCTTACCAGTAGGCCACAACAGCATGGCAATGCACATATTAATAGAAATGGATTCATCTAAATATAATAGCTAGCTAGCAATACAGTTAATTTATTGGCCAAGCAGTGTTTTAATTAATGCCATTTCTGTGTCATTATTATGGGTCAGGGTAGCTGTGAAGCAAACAAGCAGCCTCCACCAACACCCCAGTCTTTATTGTGTGCTTTTTCTAGCTAACATATGCTAACTTTTTGAAATATCTAGTGACAGTAAATTATTGTTATAAGTCATGGCTTATACAGGGTTTAAGGTGAATTTAACCCTGTTATACAGGTTTAAGGTTTAAGGCCAGCTTTATCTCTGGCCTGATATTCTATTCTTTTGAAAAGAAGGCACCTTTTTAAAACATATCTTTACTGTCATTTTACTACCACCCCCTTTTGATGTAACACTAGATTGTTTATATTACAGATCAGAGATTTAGGATTACCAAACACTTTCTGGATCTCTGGCTTCTCCCATATCTTATAAGAAGCTTCAAAAAGAGATGCCCTATCATACTACAAAAGCATTTGTTCAACTATGTTCATAGCAGCATTATTTGTAATAGCCTGAAACTGGAAACAACCTAGATGCCCCTCAATGGAAGAATAGATACAGAAAGTGTGGAATATAAACACATTAGAGTACTACTCAGTGGTAAAAAACAATGACATCCTGAATTTTGCATGCAAATGGATGGAAATGGAAAACACTATACTGAGGGAGGTAACAATTCTAGCTTTTAGCCAAGTAAGAAGCTGATTAAGTTTGTTTGTTTCTTTCTTTCTTTTTGAAACTATTTATGCTGAACTGACCACCCAATTTTGCTTCCAGTTTTCATTAACAACCCCTTGCTTGATCTAAGAGTTATATCTAATTGCCTTTATGGAAATTATACTATAATTTATCTAGCTTTTGCCAGCTGCATAGGGGAGTCAGGCAAGGCACTCAAGGGATCCATTCTGTGGGTTCTTAAAGACACCAACTATGTGTCAGTAGTTTGATTTGTCTAGCTTGCAAGTGTAAGAATAATAGGAAATCCTTGAGTGGTATCTTGAAAGAGATGTTCACGAAGGTAAAGGCAAGAGTTATTACCATTGCAATTCTCAGAGAGGGTTTGATAATCTAGCCTACTTCCATTTTAGGCTTGAAAGCCATCTTAGAGTAAAGACAAGTAGGTTCATCCCTTTTTATCATGAAACCTCTGTTTTCTAGGGATTGGGATGTTCCCCATCTGTAACCTTAAATAAAAATGTTCCTAAACTGCCTGTTTTAGGAAATAGCAACCATGACTTTGTTTCAAATGGTTATTATGACCACCTGATATTATGACCAGCTGTTGTCATAACTACCTTGTATTACCTCCTTTTTATGAGTACCCTGCAACCATATCTTTGTTCAATGACTCTACTCGTTTTCCTGCAAAATCCCTATTTAGAAACCCCCTAGTCCTAAACTACAAAGGACCTTGTTTTAGCCACATTCAATACTGATATCTTGAACCCTACCTATAAGGATATAAATACCTATACATGGATACAAACAAGCTTGCTTTAATTAGTTGCTTACTTTAATTAATTTGACCACGATTTGGGTTATGGTCTTTCTCCTCACATCTGTGGGAGAAGCCAGAGCAGACAATATTCTCTAAATGTCCAAATCTTGGAGCATCCCTCCACTGTGTTACTTATTATCAACTCCTTTTGATTCCAAGGTGATCTCAAAGTGGTGGATTCAAAATTGACTTTAAGGATCTTGAAAGATATTGGAGAGGCTTGAATCAGGGTGAATTCCCTCTCAAATATCCTCTAGATAAAAGAGAAAAGAAATTAGCCATTATTTAGTTTTTAATTTATGTCAGTAGTTGGACCATTTCTTTAGGATGTACACATGTTCAACAGTGTGTAAAGGCCTGAAGTAGTATACATGGGCAGCCCTTTTCTTATCAAGAGAAAATCATTAGTGATGAGTAGTTGTCTATACATCATTTTCATGGATTTAAGACTAGTGTCTGGAAACATGATCTCTTGAACTGATAAGGAAACATATCAAACACTTTGGTCATTGGTTGAACATTACTGTCACTATTTGAGATCAAGCTGGTGACAAAATGAATCACATTATTGTTACTATTAAGACTAGTTGAGAATTTTGTCCTCTGGGGTCACTTTGGCTTGAAAGGAAACTCTAGTGCTCTTATTTTACCAGTTGTTTCATCTATGTGAAGGTGAGCTAAGGTCTTCTTTGACCATGGTATTACTTAGAAACATTGAAGAAATGTGTCTTCTATGTTGACACTATTCTTTGTAGACAACAGTGGTTAGTTCTTAAACATCACTGGTTGGATTCTCGATAACAAACCAGGGCAAATGAATCCTCTAAAGAGGAAATATGAGCATAATGATAAGGTTCACATGATGACTAGACTGACTTCTTAAAAGTAAATTTATTTTAAGGTACTCCTCCAGAGAGAATATCTAAACAATGCCAAACAGCAAATATTGAAGGAAAGAAAGTCCTTGACTAGTTTCAAAGTAAATGCAAGGATAAAATTAAGTCAAAATTATGTGAGCTATCCATAGCATATAGAAAAAAAACAATAATACACAAATGCCATTAAACTGATGTTCACTGTTAAGGAAGCTTTGTTAAGATTATGATGCTGGGAAATATGATATTAGGTAAAGGAAACTCTCAGTCATCTCCATAGACAATAAACAGTCCTTTAGTGTGTTACTATTATTACATTCCTATTATTGATATTACTATTACATTTTAATGTAGTATCTGTCTTAGTTAGGGTTTCTAGTGCTGTGAGGAGACATCATGACAATGGCAACTCTTAGAAGGGAAAATATTTAATTGAGGTTAAGACTTACAGTTCAGAAGTTCAGTCCATTATCATCATGGTGGGAAGAACGGTAGCATTTAGGCTTGCATGGTGCTGGCTATATCTTGGTTGGAAGACACCAGGAAATAGATTGTTACACTCAGAAAAGCTTGAGCAAAAGATGCCTCAAATTACATCCCCTCAATGATACACATTCTTCAAGGAAACCACACCTTCGTATTCTGGCTGATCCCTTTAGGTCATTTTCTTTCAAACCACTACAGTAACTAAATTTCAGAGAGGGAAACACAACAACATCTAAAAGAAATTGGGCTTTGTGGGAGCCTGGTTTGTTTTGATGCTCACCTTTATAGACCTGGATGGAGTGGGGACGATCTTGGACTTTCCACTGGGCAGGGAACCCTGACTGCTCTTAAGACAAGAGAGGGAGGGGGTGGTGGGGAGTGGGAGGAAAAAGGGAGGCGGGGAGGAGGTGGAAATTTTTAATAAATAAATAAATAAAAAGACCCTCTCCCCTTCCAGCAACCCTCCCACCCCCCCAAGTACCCCAGGTTACCTGGGACACTTGTCTATTTCCAATTTCCAGGAGGAAAACTACCTGAATTTTCTTCAGGTTCACCCTCCTATCCAGCTTCTCTAGGATCACGAATAATAGGCTCAAAGACCTTTAATTATGGCTAGAATCCACTTATGAGTGAATACATACCATAATGCTCTTTTGGGGTCTGGCTTACCTGACTCAGTAAAGAGTTTTCTTTTCTTTTTATTATTTCTTTTAATTTTTTTATTTTTTTTATTTTTTTATTTAATTTTTACTGGGAACCCCTCCAGATTCAAGTCTCTTGCAAACACTAAAATGGCTCCCTTAGCTGAGATATAAACCTCCCTGCTCCCACAACCATCCCTCCACCCTCCCCCCCTCCCATTCCCCCAAGCCATCCCCAATCCTCCCCCTCTCCCCTCTCCCTGACCATCTTCCCTTACTACCACACCCCACCCCCCATGCACCCGAGTTTGCCTGGCAATCTTGCCTAGTTCCACTATCCAGGAGGATAACTATATGATTTTCTTCAGGTTCACCTTCTTATTTAGCTTCTCTAGGATCACAAATTCTAGACTCAAAGACCTTTAACTATGGCTAGAAATCACTTATGAGTGAGTACATACCATATTCCTCTTTTTGGTTCTGGCTTACCTCACTCAGTAAAGCGTTTTCTATTTCCATCCATTTGTATGCAAAATTCAAGATGTCATTGTTTTTTACCGCTGAGTAAAACTCTAATGTATATATGTTCCACACCTTCTTTAACCATTCTTCTATTGAGGGACACCTAGGTTGTTTCCATGTTCTGGCTATTACAAATAGTGCAGCTATGAACATAGTTGAACAAATACTTTTGTAGAAAGGAGCAGGGGAGGAATGGGGAATGCTCGGGGACTGGGAGGGCGGAGGGAGGAAGGATAGATAAGGGATCAGGGAAGAATATATCTCAACTAAGGGAGTCAGTTTAGGGTTTACTAGAGACTTGATTATAAATGGGATCCCAGGTCCAAGGAGAGATCCTCAGATTGTTCTCTAGACAGAGGAGAGGGTGCCTGAACTGGCCTTGGCCCATAACCATACTGATGAATATTTTGCTTATCACCATAGATCCTTCATCTGGCGATGGATGGAGTTGGAGACGGAGACCCACATTGGAACACTGGACTTCCCTAGGTCCAAACGAGAAGCAGAAGGAAAGAAAACGTGAGCAAGGAAGACAAGATCAGAGGGAACCTTCATTCGACTAGGGATGGCAATACAGACGGAGACCCACATTGGAGCACCGGACGGAGTCCCCCAAGGTCCAAAAGAGGAGCAGAAGGAGGAAGAACATGAAAAAGGAAATCACTCCCGTGAGGGGTGCCATCACCCACTGATACAAGGGGACTGATCTGATGAGAGTTCACCAAGGCCAGTTGTCTGGGACTGAGCGAGCATGTAATCCAGCCAGATTCTCTGAATGAGGCCGGATTCTCTGAATGTGGCTGGCCCGGAGTCTTCCTGAAAAGCCATTGACAATGACACTGGGACTTGTTTCCTCTGCATATACTGGATTTTTGGGATCCAGTCTGTTTGGATGCTCTCCTTCCTGGACCTGGAGGGAGGTGGGAGGAGCTTGAACTACCCTCAGGGTGGGAGACCCTGACTGTTACAGGGGATGGAGAGGGAGGAGGGGAGGGAGTGGGGGGAATTGGGAAGGTGTTGGGAGGAGGGGCGAAAATGGAGACTTTTGTATTTTAATAAACTTTGAAAAAAAAGAAAAAAAAAAGAAAAAGAAACAAAAAAAGAAATTGGAAAGGATGACATCAGTCTGTTCTTTTTATTTAGTCTTTTGGCATCACTGTAACTAAAGAATAAAAACAAAAGTCACAGTACCCAGTGATAAGAGTTTGCTGCTTGTAAAGCAGCATTCCTACAAGATTACAGATGGCCATGCTCAGTCATTATTGATTATCCCAGAAAAAAGCTGTATATCTTGCTTGGAACAAACACTTTCAGGAAGAGACACACAGCAGGCTCAATGACTACAACAATTTCTTCATCCCAAGCCTCTCTCCTCATCTCTGTATAGAGTCACATGCAACTTTTTCCCATTGCATATCTCTCAATTTTTAGAGGCTGTACCTCACTGTATGAGCCAATCTAACATTCTCATCTGCTGAAGATCAGGCAGCTGTTTTCTTTCTGTTCTCTGTCTCTTTACACTAACTTATAAACCCAAAATATGTCGCCAAAAACCAGTAAGGTAGTCAAAGGACAACTGTTGGCCCAAGCCCTCCACACAGACATCCCTTGTTTATATTTACTCACTGTCTCCAGGCCTTAAGTGTACCTGGAGAGCCACCCATCTCTTTTAGGCAGCTATTTTTTCACCTTCTGTCTCTGCCCTTGCCCCCATCACTCCCTTTGTTCTGACATTCTCTGATCTCCAAAATGGAAGGCTATTTTGCCACTTGACCAGATACTGTCCAATAGGTTATCTATTTTGGGACAAGGCAACACATGGAACCTAACTTGGGGCACCTTATTTAGGTATCAGGGGCTCTGGGAGCACTGCTCTGCCTCATCTGGCCAAAACATCCTGTTATGTGCCTCACTAGACTGAAAGTACCAGGACTTTCTATAATTCTGTCATTTATATCAGTAGTCTTTTCTACTTTTCCAACACATTTGTTCAAATTGAAACTTGAAGTTTATTTCTAAATGGTAGCATTTAACCTTTGTTTTTACCTTGGTTCGGCACCAACCATGGCTTCCAAATTTTCTTTTCCAAAGGACACACTGTTACCTGTTCATGAAGTAATCTAAAAGAGCTCCATTACGAAGACCTTAGAGTGCTCATACTTGTTTAGCTCTGAATCAAAATCTACCCTCAATATACATTGAACAATGACCATGGTAGCCCAAATTCAGAACATCTAATTTTAATATTTAAACTGATTTAAAAAGCATAAAACAGAAAGGAAAATGGTTCCAAACTACTCATTCCATGTAACTCCCAGCTCTTTAGTTCTTCTCATTTCTACCATTCAGTTCCTACTTGCAACCACATTCAAAGCCAGAATGTCTTTCAATTCTGATGAGGAATTCAAGCCTACTTCTTTTATTGAAATAGGACTCTTTCTACTCATGGGATTCCTGTACTTGGTTTCTACATTTTGCCTTTATTTCTGTCCAATCAAGCTTGGATACTTCTACTTGTATTTTTATAGTTTTATAGTTTTCTATTTAATGGCACCCAGCTTCCAAGTATTTAAATTATTGGCAAGTTGATGTTCTTAAAGAAATATCTTATAAAATACTTGCTAATCTTTCCAGATTGACTGTCCCAAACTAAAGGGCCCATGCACCTCTTGTTACAACACAGAATTGGTTTTGGATGTGTAGATCATAGGCTTCTGTCTTGCAGAGATTCAGATCTCTTTTGGGTATGGATAATATTTGGAAATTGTTTTGTTTTACTGAAGAGATAGCTGTGGAAATGAGATTTGGTCTACCCATTTCAGACCAAAGTATGGCTATCTAAATATTTCCTCCTAAGCCCACTGCACTGACTCTGTAACAGGGAGAAGATGATCTATAGAATAGACCAGAAAAAGTGACATTATGTACTTAAAAGCAGCTAGGAGGTAAACTATTTCATGTAGAAGTTACTATTATTTGTTCCATAGTACTTAAGTATTTCATAAGAATGATTCATATATAAATATTAAAATGAATAAATGTGATGAGAGATGTCTAATTCTCTGAATATTTCTTTCTTTCTAGGTTCTTGTTTACAAAAAATGTTCTCTCAAATAAATCCATGGATATCTTTGAGTCTCTTATTGAAGCATAAATATTTTTCATCTCAAGATCTAAATACCATTGGGGGTGTGGTTTCAGAAGTTATAAAATTCCTAATGCTTGTTTATGAAAATATAAAAACTATTGTGGTTTAATAATAATAATAATAACAATAATAGTAATAATAGTAACAAAAGCAGATGAGGACAAAGAGACAACTTGAAGTCAACTTGTAGAAAGTCTGAATAGTTTATACAAAGTTTATGGAAAAGATGATTTACAAATAATATATGCTTGTTGACTTGGGTTTATAAGTTTGTAAGGTTATAGTGGCATGTTTATGCATAGCAAAACTGACTTACAGATATATGTATAATTACTTTTGTTTCTCTAAGTTGGTTAAACTTTAGCTTTTGGAAGAAAATGAGTCTTAAAAACTGTAGTATTCTGTAAAAGCATACTATAAAAAGATCAGTAAAATGAATGTCTGGGTCACTACATAGACTGTAGCTGTGGTTTATACTAAAATATCTTCAATTTAGAGATTATATTATTTAAGGCTTAAATTTAAAAAAGATGAAATTATGATATCTCAATCTTTAAAAGTTACTATTTCTTGTAAACTGCTAAAGACATTTAAGAAACAAAATTTATATATTAGTCTATGAAGGCTCAAATCCTTTAACATGTTCATAGTTGTACTTGTAGTCATGCTAAGCACAAATATAATTAATTTACATACAAGCTTGAAGTAGAAGACCAATTTATATCTCCAATTATATAGTCTTCTATACATCTGTCAAGTTAATAATAAACAACTCAAAACAAACTTAACAGTAAATTTAGTTTGTTCCATATAATACAATATGTAAAATCGGGTATATTTAAAAACTGATTATTTAAAAATTAATCTTTGAGTATAATCGCTAAATTTATAATACACTTGTAGGCAGGACATCCTCAGGATCTAATACCCCTTCCCATTAGAGAAATTGAATGTTAGTTTCATTAGAGGATAAGGATGCATCGGAAAATAAGACATGCTAGAAGGCAGATCCTCTTGTCTCTAGTAGTGTAGGTCTTGCCAGATCTGGTTATGTTGATTGAACCAGTAAAACCTCTTCCTTCTCTATAGGGAAGATGAATTATATGAATTCCTGTCATATCTCATTTGAAATTGGGGTAGATTCTTTTGTCCAGTGGTGGATCTAAGAGTCTATACTCACACTCCTAGTATCTCAAGCAATAGAGAGGCAAATAGCAATTATTCTGCACTCAATGTCTCCAAAACTGACATACAAGGATGCTGCAAAGAGGCAAACTTTGTACCTAAACTACCACATGGCAGATGCAATTGACCATGTGCTTTATCCTGGCTTCCATTTCTTCCTCTTTGTAAATCTAATTACAGAATCCACATCCTAAAGACACGTACCCTCTTATTAAAGAAGGCTTACAGAGACTCTGTCATAATACTTATAGTTTTGAGTAATTGCTCAGGATACACAAGTAATGCTTTGAAAAGTTGCTGAACAATCCTACAAAAAATTTTTAATTAGCAATAATATGTTTAATTTAACACACTTCATTTACAGTGCTTCCAGGTACGTGCTATTTATGCAGGTGTTTGATATAACTAATAGCTAATTACAGTTTCCTTATCTTTCTACAAATCTCTGGGACATAGTCCAACCAGTTATATAATTGCATGTAAAGTTACTAAACAAAAATTAATTTTCATGTAAAATTTTTCCTTATAAACTTTGTCTCTTAATATTCCCCACAAAGTTATTATTACCTCCTGACTTAAGTTTTGAATCTTTTCCATATGTTAACTTTTATTGTGGCCCTGTGGATAGACCCTACTGTGAGGTACTCTGCTACCCTTTCTACATTGCCCATTCTGTTCTCATGAAACAGTTCAAGAGAGATCTGCGCTCATAAAGTCCTGAAAGCTGTTTGTGTGACCTCTGAAAAGGGAACTAATTAGCCATGGGCCTACCAACTCATCCCTCTTTCTGTCACTCTAAACATTGTTTTCAGGACTCAGAACTAAAACAGTTTTATTGAAGCCTTCTTCACATCAATTAATCTCTCTGTCTCATTATTTCTCGGAGAGAGAGAGAGAGAGAGAGAGAGAGAGGGAGGGAGGGAGGGAGGGAGGGAGAGAGAGAGAGAGAGAAAGGAAAAGGACAAAAAGCAACAGATTAAGAGAAAATTCAGATCAGTTTAAAATTATTCGAGAGCAGCTTTATTTGTTTGCTGCTGTAATACTCCAAACTACTAAGAGTGGAATTTACCCACCCCCTTGAGTTATGTTCTTATGCACCAACAAATACTAACTAGTGTGAAATGGGGCCCAAAGGCACATGGACCAGACCAATAATTTAACCACCAGCTCCTTCTATGTATGGGCTCCTCTTTTACAAAAGTATTTTCTCTTTATTATAACTATATTTATGCTTTTATCACGTGTTTTAAAAGGTTTTACTTACTAAAGTTTTTACTATATCTAAGCAAAGTGTTTCCATATAAGATCTCCCAAAACCTTTTAAGAGACAGTCACCTTTTCATCCCAAATACAACTCTATTCATTACTCTTCTCTTTTCTCCTGTTTCCTTCCTCCGAAGCTGTTTCTGCTAGTTCACTTTGGTCCAGTACGCTGGGAATGCAATTAGTCACTGTCATCCTGAATTAACTTTATACCACTTACTCTCATCAGCCCACTCTGTCTCTCCTGCCTCACTCTAGCCCCTCCCTCCATCTTCTCTGGCAATCTCTCAGATTTCCTCTGTAACTTAATAATCTATTTACAATCCTTTAATGATTGTTTTTCAAAATTCCTCCATGAATGCATGACAGCAATCTCCTGATCCTTCACAATCAATATATCAGTGAAAACTCTCTTAATTAATGTTACTACCAACCACTGACAATGACTCTCCTCCACTAGGAACAGTTAAGAAGGTGTCAAAGTCCTTGCTCCCCACTTCTTTGACACCTACATTTCCCACTTTTTCGATGACCCAGCTCTCCATCTCTTTCCATGGCTTTTAGGGCTTGGGATGATAAGAATGCCTCAACAGTAACACGTGATTCCAACAGTGTTACAGATGGTTTTGGTCAACTATTTTCAGTCATCTTAGAAAGACATTCTGTCTTACCTTAGGTAAACAATTTAAGAAGGGAACGCCTGCCATAAAGACACTGGCAGACTCTATGGCTGCAACAATTTCCCATTCAAAATCATTCCCTTCCCCTTTTAAAAGTGTTACAAACAGATTTTTGCCTTTTCCGATCCCCTCAATTTCAAATGAAAGTCTGTCTCTCACTCTTTATGCTACTGAATTCTGAGACTTAGAAATGGGGATGAGTTAAAAGGAGGCCATTATAGAGAGATGAATGTAGGGTTTTCCACAAGCGTCACTTTAATAATCAGAAACTTATTTTAACAATACCCTTTTTAATGGAACTTATATACTGCTTCCCTTCGCATTGTCTCTTCCTGAAAGATTTCCTGTTAGGGCAGTGCCATAATGCTTCTTAGCAGCAGGCTGCTCAGAAGTCATCAACGACACCTACCAATGAAGTTAAAGATCAATTCCCAATACTCAATTCATGTCAAGAGCATTTCCTCATTTACTCTCTTCCAGCCTGTAGGATGACCAGACCACCAAGATGTACTTTGCCGTTTTTTTACACAGATCTGTGCATAGAGTTACCTGTTTGCTAGAGTGCTTTCTTCAGCCCTTCGTGCATTGTAGATAATCTGTCTATACTGGAATCATTAGCCTGCAAACTCTGTAGTTCATCCAAGGCTATGAGGGCCATTGGAGCAAATTTTTGAATGTTACTCCCCTAAAGGAGGGTATCTAAACACGCTCCCTGATAGATTTTAATTATGGGAAGAATCTGCAAAGGTATCACATGAAGAAAGACATGAACAAAGTGCAAATAACCAAAACAAAGCAAATTTGTTTTGCCAAAAAGGATTTGCCCACACCAAACTGAACTAATGAGAACTTGTGTCTAGGGTTATCTCCGTCATCATACATTAAAAAGTATGGTAATTGTTCCATTCCATTACTGAGAGCTTGAAATTACAATCTGTCCTGGTTAACTAATGGACATGAGGAAGGAGTGTATGACAGATTTTTATGAATTTCTAGCAGTTGAGAAAATAGGCATGTCATAGGATAAAAAAGGTTCAGGGTATATGGGTCCTTTGCAGGCTAACTGCAATATACTAACTAAAAAATAAACAAAATTTATGATTTTTCCAAATTATGAAATTGTATTTATTTCCATATTTTTTACTTCATTAGAAATCGATTTTTTCTTTGTTTGTTTGTTTGGTTGTTTTTTTAAGACAGGGATTCACTGTAGCTTTGGAGCTTGTCCTATAATTAGCTCTTGTAGACAAGGCTGGCCTCGAACTCACAGAGATCTGCCTGTCTCTGCCTCCTGAGTGCTGGCATTAAAGGAATGTGCCACTACCACTTGACTGGATGTGTTTTTTTATATATTTAAATATTTTATAGGAGAATACTTCAGTATCTTAAGTTGATATGCATTTAGTTGTTCAGTGGTCAGAAGAAAAAAGAAAAATGCTTCAAAACTTTGCACTGATAAAAGAAGCTGATTTCTATATTATTTTAGATAACATAATTGCACTAATTAATACTCTATTTATAATCATTTAATTAGATTTAAAATTTGTAAAACATAAAAGATTATTTATTAAATTTCTTGATAACTATAAGCACATAAAAATTTGTAGGCAGATAATTGCTATTTCCCTGAGTACCAAGGCTTCAGTAGTTCTGAGTCAATAAGGCCAGTGTCTTGGTCGAGGGTCTGTACCACTTTGTAGGCTTTCTCTGAGGTAAGCACACCTATCAGTGCTAGGATCCAGCTTAAGCACAGATTCAAGTTCTGAGACAGTTAAGATGAGTCAGTACAAGGAAAAATCCCGAACACCAAGTGGATTGCACTCAAGTGGCCCTGAATAGCTCAAGCCATCTTTATTTATACTTTAGCGGAGTTTTGTCTACCAGGCTTACAGGACAGCTGTATTATTGGCTTCTATTTTTGACTTTTAAGAAGCTCATCACATTTTAAGAAATGCATCATGATCATTATAAAAGTCACCATTCTTCTCCTTTATGCTTCCACAAATATGCTTTTCTACCCTCTATATAACCTTCTTCTAGACACAGAGTTCAGCATTTTAGCAGGCTTAACTAAATATTGACCCAGACACATCCTGCTCTGACAACGTTTAGATCAGCAGCAATTATTTGTAGTTGCAAAGTTAAAAAGTAATAGACATGGGCACAATGCTTTAAGGACAACAATATTAAAACCAAAACAATTCTTTCCTCTCTGTCAAATATGCTTTTATAAAGTTATCTTTTCTCCCCGTGGGTCCCTTTCTCAGTCTCTCTATAAAAGGCAGATTTTGATAAGACACTTCTCACATCCCATACTTCCATACATATAAAATGGCATAGACTCTTCGCCAAGACACTGGTCTTATTGACTCAGAAATGCAGTAGTCTTGATGTATATATATATATATATCATATACCATACTGGGTATGGTAAAAGTGGATCTATCCATCCCATATTTTACATAGTATTTTCCCCAATGGATCATGCTAGATAGTGTTGTTGATTCCATACCACAGAATCAGGAGACTCAGGACCACCTGTAACTCCAGCTCCTGGCCATTTGACACCTTTTTCTGATGAGTGATCTTAAAAATAATTTAAAATATTTCTTTTTATTTTTATTATGTGTGTTAGTTGTGTATCTGTGTGTGGGATTGTACATGTGAATGAAGGACCCACAGAAATCAGAAGCCAGGAGCTGGAGTTACAGGTAGTTCTGAGTTTCCTGATCAGGATACTGGGATGGAAACTTGGAACTTCTTCAAATGTAGTATATACTCCTGAGCATTTTCTATTACTTGTATCTGAATCAAAACCAGAAATGTCTCATAGTACTTATTTTAAACATCTTTCTTATGCATTTTGCTTTATTTTACACATGGTTAATTTGACTTTTCATATTGTTTGCTATTTTCTATTTAGCATTTTCTTTTCTATTTCATCCTCTCAATTTGAGCATGTTAGGAATATTTCCTAATGTGAGCTCTCTGTCGAGAAAAAATCCCAATCAAGTCAAATCAAAACAAGTGAAATTAAGAAATATCCAGGTTTAATGGGAGTTCTGCATTCTCCGGTGGCTCTGAGGGGGAATGGGGAGACCACAAAGGAAACCACCAGGAGGAAGGAAAAGAGATCACCTATTCCTCTTTTTTTGGAGTTCATTTAAATACTCTGTGGGAGTGGAGGGGGGATCAGGATCTGACCTGCTGGGATTTGGAGTCCAGTCCAATATAACTCTCAGGCCTGGGGGTTGGGAAAGATGCGATGGTATAGGGCCTATGCTCCCAACTTAACAGAGTATTTTTGAACATTTAAATAACAATATTAGATTGGAGTCAAACAATAGACAAATTATAATTCAAATTATAAAATATTTAAGATTATTTTGAGTAAATCCTTAATAATCTTTCTAAATGTTATTTTATTTGTCATGACTGGTTGAGCATATAACATTAATATAGCATAATTTGAGGATAAATTAGACACTCTTATTTAGATAAGCTACTTTAAAAAATAACTTTACTATTATTTTTAAGGAAGATGTTTTTAATGTTACAAAACACTTTGATATAAAAATACGATAAAACAAAGGCATTGAAGTCTCACAGTCTGCTTAATTATTCCTTCTTAGCTTTCACTTCAGGGAAAAGCACTAGAATTTCCAATCAGTCAGTTAATAGTTTCTGACATTTTATGCTGTGTGTGGAAGTTCCAGGCATTTGAAACTATAAAACGGGGAAAGAAACACACATAATGAGTAGTTAGAAAAAAAATATTTTTGGAAAACTTAAGAAATTACCATGAATCTAGCATTCTAAGTATTGTGAGAGGGTGAAGATACACAGGAAATAATGTTTTTCTTTAACAAAAGGTTTTACAACCCAACTCAGGTTTTATTACATTTTAAAAACTAAAAACCCAGGGCATGAAAACTACATAGCAGAAGCTGCCCAGAGAAGGAAGGTGATTACAGGACAGAAGGAAGGAAAGCAAACAAGGTAAGCTGTCATGGAGTTCAGACTCACAGCAGCCCAACAGGTATATGGTATAGAGGCTTTAGAGGACCTGTAAAGAAGTCCCAGATATTAAAGAAACTCAAAGTGCTAAGGAAATGCCTTAGTGACGATATAGAGAGAATTAAAGGAAAAGTCATGCTTTTCTGAATGAGTAAAGCAGAAGCCAGAATTACGAAGCCCCCTATTTGCATCCCAGGTCAGCTGCTACTCTATGGCAGGTCATATTTTGGATGAAAAATACAATATATTGTACAATGATTAATTACTCCACCTATCTTCCTAGCATAACTTAAAGTGAGTCTACCTTCCTATGGTGGCCTTTGGCCAAGTGGATGACCGTTGGGGCTAAGCTAACACTGTGGACATGAGGCTCCCCTCCCTTCTGTGTGTCTGCCTGTCTGCTCTGTGGCCGAAGGATATGACTTTCCCCCGTTCCTCCACTCTTCTCCAGACATCTTCTGATATTAACAACCAGAATGCTCTGCAATTTTTTTCTCTTAAATTCTAATACAATTTTCGTAATGATTCTGTATGAGCCCACTCTTAATTCTTTTTACTTGTGAGACTAAGAACCCCGAGACATAACATCCATTACCTTGGGATCATTTAGTGTTCAACTTAAATCCCCTCAAAATCCAGTAAAAGTTACATAAAATTATCTTATTAGAAGAAATGAAGGAAAGGTAATGTTTCAGTTGGCATGTGGATGCGTGGAGAACATGCACCAAAGGAAGAATGACTTGGGCTTTGTGCTTTCGTGAATAACAAAAGAATGTTTCCTTTTCTTTCAGCATCAGCCAATTTTTGTGCACATACATTAGTATATGGCAGAATCTAAAATGTGTGTTTATGATGAGAGATATTTCCTTTCACTCTCTAAGAAATGCCAGATGCACTTAATGATTTAGTGACAATAAACATCCAAAATATTTATTTCTCCCTTTTGGAATCTAAATGGAAAAAATTCTAATCTCTTATTGAGAAACTAAAGTTTTCACTTTTTCTCATATCCTGTCTTTTCTCAATCAGGCTGCACAAATTCTGATAGGAAGAGACAAAAACAAAACATAATGAAACAATATTGTCAAATTCTTCCCTTTTCAAAAGCATGTTACTGGAAAATTTATATATTTAACTTTTAAAATATGAAAATAAAACATAGTACCTGTAGGAAACAAGTTAAAATTATGTTATCAAATTCTTTCTTTAATCTAATATTATATTTTAAATATTACAATATAAAAATGCCATGAGTTGATAAAGTGAAAAATATTTTTTAAAGTATTATTCTCTAAGAGAGGAAGAAAAGGAAAACAACTCCTAATAAAAATTAAATTGAATTTATTTTAGATTTTATCCACAAATACAAAAACAATATATCCATGAGGTACTATATGATGACATATAAAGACACCTACTGATGTTTAAATTGGGTTAAACATAGATTATCCAGTAACACATGAAATAGGAATAAAGCCATGAAAGACTCTGGAGAGACAATTTACCTACAAGTCATATCTCTTTTCATGCTTTTGCCTGCCTACTCTGTGTAGTTTTCTTTGAAGGTTTAATAAAATTTTCCTCAATCTCCTTTTTGAGCTTATTCTTGATACCTTTTTTCTTGAAACTAAGAACCACAATAGAACTACAGAACATGCACATGTATGGGATCACACAGAGACACATAATCAAAGTATGATGTTCCCCACAAGGTAAGGAAGAAGACCCGCAAATGAAAATCTATTTTTCCCTTGAATGAGTTGGAGTTTTCAGTGTTTCTGGTGTCATGGGATGTGTTGTATTCCCATAATTTGATCAGTTTAAATGAAGTTTTCCTTAGAGTATTAAAACTTGAGATAAAAATGTTCAGTACCAGCGTTGAAGCATTTGAATAGTCTGGAATAGTTATACAGAACCAGGACCCTGCATGTGTAAATTAAAGCCCACCAGGCTTTTGTCAAAAGTTAGAGTGCTGAGGAAGGAACTGGAATTGCCACCTGTCTACCTATGGTCCTTTCTCCTTCCTGTCCACCTGCTAAGGAACTGTCTCCCTTCCTTCACTCAGGTATCTTTTCTCTTCATTTTCTAGACATGCAAATGAATTTTTCTAATAAAATAATTATCTCAGTGGTTTTGTGATTTGGATGACACATTATTTACACTGTTTTCACTTCTTCAAGACAGATGATTTTTCTTCAGTAATGTGTTTCTGAGTATTTCTGTTTACATTGTCATTGTAATTATTGAGAAATCTATCGTGCTGTACTGGCTATTTTCTAATAAATCAGGTACCGACAGGTCAGAATTATTATAATGTATTTATGTAACTAATTTTTAGATTTTATTTTATGTGTCTGGGAGTTTTCCCTGCATGTATGTCTGTGTACCACATGCATTCTTGATGCCTGAGGACGCCAGAATACAGTATCAGAACTGGAACTAAAGACGATTGTGATCCACTATGTGGGAACTTGGAATTGAGCCCCCGTCAGGACAGGTAATGCTCTAAACTGCTGAGTCATCCCTCCTGCTCCCAAATGTATTTTTAATGCACGCACACACACACACACACACACACACACACACGGTATACTCATGGTTATGCATTAGCTTGTCTCAGTACTAACAATGGTGACTTTAAAAACGTTTAGTGGAACTAAGTATGAAAATCACACAGGTTAGAAAATTGAGAATAAGAGAATCTCTAAACCACTCACTGACAGTCATTATGATGCTGCTGATATTAAATCATCTTTCCATTTCTCTAAATAACTGTGGCCAATAGCAATGCATTTCTCATTCATCATCTGATGATAGATTTAAATGTGATTACTCCTGTTTAAATCATTTATTCCTTGAAAATCAAATATGCTGCTGATTCATAACATTAAGAAAAACATCTCAAGATATGTAATAGCATGTGATTACTTTGTAATACTAAGTAAGAAAAAACAAGGTGCTCAAGACATACAAAAGTAAGATTTGTGGCCAATTCTAAAGAAAGCATTCTGCTTCTTTTATGGCTAAGCATATACTGAATAAAACTGAGAGACAAAAAATAGTATAGTATCTTTAAAATATATGTGTAAATGGTGCAATGTCTCTATACATTTAGGAAGAATTATGTCTCTGAATCTGCCCAGTGTGGTACACACTAAGCATGTTAGTCTGAGCACATGGAATTTTAACTAAAGTGCAATTTAAGACACCCTGCCCAATTGCAAAAACATTTAGTAAAGTTTATCTAGAGGATGTAATTAGAAACTTAACATTTCTTTTAGAAATAATAACAATTTTTATGTATTTGTCTTACTAAATTAAAAAAATCACAGCACCTTATATATTTGTTCATTTATTTTAAGTGGGTTATTGTTTTTTGGCTAATGTCTCCCTACAAATTTTGCATTTGTGGATTTCTTTTCTTTCTGTTGTAATATTACAATGAATGACTTCACATTTTCACCAGTATTGACAGCCAGAATATAAGGAAATATGCTGTAGTCTTTCCTAGGAATGGCTATATAGATAAGACTGGAACAATGATGATATTATGGATATGCTAATTTATCAGGATCTCATTTCTGGACAGTTAACTCCAGGCAACTACTGACTGATGGGATTTAGTCTCCAAAGGGTAAATCCACTTCCCAGTTGTTCGATGGAGAGTAGTAAGCCCTAAAGACATATGCAAACAGACAGCAAAAACAGACTCAGTATGTTGGTACTTTCCTATAACTCCTGCACTTGGGAGACAGAGGCAGGAAGATTCCAAACTTTAGGCTAGCCTGGGTTACATAGAACGATACCATATAAACAAACAAAAAGCTAACAAAAACTGAATCTCATCCCTCCAAAAAAATTATCCTCCTTCTCATTGATCCTTAAAATCCAATTAGCAGATTTATGTTTCAGTAGTCCTGCCCTTAAGAAATTATCAAACATATAAAGCCATTAAATATCTTTTAAATTATATGATTGATTAAAGATATATCTAGTGGTTTATATCAATGCTTTTTTTCCTTTGATTACTGCATTTAATCTGTTGTATGGCTGTACCCATTTGTTCTTCCATTCACTAGTTAAGCACAAAGGTTTGCAACATTTTTTTCTTTCTCTTAACAATGAAATAATATCCATGTAACAAAAAGATTCAGTGTGTTATGTAAATAATTATATATAAATATATAATATAAACACATAAATGTGAACATACAAATATGTACACATACTATAATAATACTCAAAGAGAAAGTGACTATCAATTTGAAAGTTGGGCATCACGGGAGAGGTTATAGAGAAGTTAGCTGGAAGGTAAGGAGGGAGGAGAAGGAGAAGGAAAAGTGAAATAATTCTCATTCAACTAAAAATTGATTCTAGGTGATCAGAGATATATTTTAATTCATTTTATTGTTTTGTTTTTCAAGACAGGGCTTATTTGTGTATCCCTGGATCTCCTGAAACGTGCTCTGTAGACCAGGCTGGTCTCAAACTCAAATACCTTTCTGCTTCTGCCTCCTGAGTGCTGGTATTAAAGACATGTGACACCACTACCTGGGTAGATAAAAAGAAGATGGGGTCAAGGGGAGGAAGGGAGGGACAGAGGAAAGAAGGAAGGAAGAAAGGAATAAAGAAAGGAAGAATATATTCTAAATCAATGATAATATATTTCTTTACTGGAAAAAGAGATTATGTTAATTTCTTATTCTATGCTCCATCCTGCATATTACAATAAAGACCCGCCAGGCAAGTTGTGTCTATTGGAGTAATAGTATAGGGACAAAGCAGCAAACAATTTTCTGATTGGGCTTGAGGCATGATCCAAAGAAGGGAATTGTAATTCTTGTCAAACACCCAAGACTGTACAGGTTATAGGCTCCAAAGTAGAACTGGCTTTTGTTATTTTACTAAGTAGTCATGCTGTCAAAATTGCTTTTTGAATATTTTTGTATATATGTACAGATATGGGCTACTCTCAATCTTAATTAGAGAAGCTTCTTTTTGCAGTGGGCAAGACCAATGGAGATATGCAGTACTAGTTGAAAATGTTAAACATAAGAGATTGGGTGTTCAGCCTTGAAAAAAAAATGCTATATTAACTCTATTACCAACAAGACTCAAAGGATGCAATTGAAGAGTAGACAGAGAAACTGTAAAAGTGGATAATTGATTGGCCCATCCAGTTTTAATAGGAGAGGAGGCGCCTAGTCTTACTGCAACTTGTTATATCATGACTACCTGGTATATATGGGAGGCTCGCCCTTTTCTGGAAAGCAAGGAAAAGGAGTGGATTGAGGAAGGAGGTTATGTGGAGGGACTGGGAGGAGAAGAGGAAGGAAAGAGAAAATGTGATCAGGCTGAAAAATAATTAATTAACTAACTGATTAATTTAAGAAGCTATAGGATGGGAAAGAACACTGTGACACCCTGTCTTTTGAACGTGATTTGACTGCTATATTCATAAAATCACAAAAGCCATTTTTCCTTGTAGAATACCTACATGTGTCAAGCCCACTAAAATTCTAGTGTAGATGTGGAAGATCTCTAGCTCCCACTTCTTACAGAGAAACTATATATGGCAATATATGGTTTCTGGGCAAGAGAGAATCATTTTTATTGAGGACATGTCTATAACTGGTAACTTTTCCATAATCAAGTAGATGGCTCCACATCTATGTATGTATACATAGACAGCACTAACTGGATTTAATTGGTAGAAAGATAGGTAGGTAGGTAAGTAGGTAGGTAGGTAGGTAGGTAGGTAGATAGATAGATAGATAGATAGATAGATAGATAGATAGGTAGGTAGGTAGGTAGGTAGGTAGGTAGATAGATAGATAGATAGATAGATAGATAGATAGATAGATAGATAGATGATAGATAGATAGATAGATAGATAGATAGATAGATAGATAGATAGATAGATAGATAGAGATGATAGTGTGGTAGTTTGAATGTAATTGAATCCCATATTCCTTTAGGGAGTGGCATTATTAGGAGGACTGGCTTTGCTGTAGTGGGTATGGCCTATTTGGAGGAAATGTGTAACTGTTGGGGTGAATTTTGAGGTTTCCTATTCTATGGATACCACCTAGTTTCTCAGTCAGCTTCCTGTTACCTCAGTTACTTAGGCACCAAGTCTGCCTGTAGGACACCATTCTCCCTACCATGATGATAATAGACTGAAACTCTGAAACTGTAAACATGTCCCCCAATTAAATGTTTTCATTTATAAGAATTTCCATGGTCATATTGTCTCTGCACAGCAATAAAAACTTTATGACAGACAGTAAAAAATGTACGTGGTGATAGGGGATATGGGGGAAGCTGAAGGAAAAAGAGGAGTAGATAAATCTATACACACATAGATATATATATATATATATGCAGACAATCTGGATGAGATTGATCACTAAGAGTATGTTCTGTATCTGACACCCTCCTGCATTTCCTTTTCCTATATCTCCTATTTGACATAATATGAACTGCCTGTTATTATACACACAATTCATTTAAACTACGATCAAATAAATATATTATAATCCCTTCCCATAAGTCATTCTCTCATGTCACAGGTAGATAAAATAACTAGTACAGCTGTGTTGCCTCTGATTAATCATTTTTAGTCAATTAAGAAGAGATTGTCATGAAATAATACTCAAATACCTGCAGTAAGACATATGTGACATGCAATTATTTTTAAAACACAATTCTCTGAATGTTTCACCTAATACATTTTCATAAACAGCCTAAACTAAGCAGCATATTAAAAAACTTGTCTTAAGAGTTATCCATTAAATTTATGTCTCATAGCTTTCAATTAAAATGTTAGAATGAAAATGTAACATCTTCTTTATTTTGTTATTTTTTTCTCATTTTACAAAACAACCCAGTCCCTGATCCCTCCCCTGTTCCCTCCCCTCTTTCCCTCATCCCAGTCCCATCAACTTCTCAGAGGGGGTAAGGTCTCCCTTGGGGAGTCAACACAATCTGACATACCAAGCTGAGGCAAGACACCCTCCCTACACATCAAAGCTAAACACAGTATCTCACCATAAGGACTGGTCTCTAAAAAGTCAGTTCATGTACCTTGGATAATATGTGGTATACCCACAAAATGGAATTTTATTCTTTCAGAAAAAAGTGAGAACATGGAATTTGTCGTCCCACTTACAGCGGCCCACCAAATACATCAAGCCTCATAACTGTCACCCAAATTCAGAGGGCTTAGTTCAGTCCCAGGCAGGTTCCCTAGCTGACAGTCCAGACCCTGTGAATTCTCATTAGCTCAGGTCAGCTGTCTCTGTGGTTTTCTCCATCATGATCTTGACCCCTCTTGCTTAAATAATCCCCCTCCCTCTCTTCTTCTAAATCCCAGGAGCTCAGATCAGTGCTTGGCTGTGAATCATTGCATTTGCTTCCATCAGTTACTGGATGTAGATTCTATGATGATAATTAGGGTAGTCACTAATCTAATAAAAGGGGAAGGCCAATTCAGATACCCTCTGTTAGGAATCTTAGATTGTGTCATCCTTGTGGGTTCCTGGAAATTTCCTAATGCCAGGTTTCTTCTTCACTTCATAATGGCTCCTTCCATCAAGGTTTTCTCTTTTTTTTCATTACTCTCTCTCTCTTCATCACTCCAACCACTTGGGCATATCAATCCCTCATGTTCCCATCCCCCACCTCCCCTACTACCCCGAACGTTTTAACCATGAGATCTTAAGCATTTTCCCTTCATGGGACACACCATGTGTGTTGCTTTTAGGATTTTCCTTTTAATCTAACTTATCTGGGGTGGATTGTAGCTTGCTTATTCTTTGCTTTGTATCTAATATTCATTTATGAGTAAATAAATAATGTGTTTGTCTTTCTGTGTCTAGGTTACCTGAATCTAGATGATTTTTTTTCTAGTTCTATCCATTTGCCTACAAATTTCTTGTTCTCACTTTTTTCCCAAAAAATAAAATTCCATTTTGTGGATATACCACATATTTATCCATTCTTCTGTTGAGGGCTTCTAGGTTGTTTTCAGGTTCTGGCTATTATGAATAATGCTATTATGAATATAATTGAAATGAACAAGTAAACTTGTGATATAATTGAGCATTTTTTGGGTATAAGCCCAAGAGTGGGATCACTGGATCTTGAAGAAGGATGATTTTTAATTTTTTGATAAACTTCCATACTGATTTCCAGAGTGTCAGAACAAGTTTGAATTCCCATCAGAAATCCCTTACTTTATATCTTCTTCAATATAAACTGTCATCAGTGTTTTTTATCTTAGCCTTTCTGAGAGGTGTAAGATAGTATCTCAGTGTCATTTTGATTTGCATTTCCCTGATGGCTAAGGATGTGAGCAATTCCTTAAATGTCCTTCAGCGATTTGAGATTCTTCTGTTGAGAATTCTCTACTTAGATCTGTATCCAGTCTCTTAATGGGATTATTTGGTATTTTGGTGTACGGTTTCTTGAGTTATTTATATATTTTTGGAGACCAATCCTTTGTCAAATGTGGGATTGGTTAAGATCTTTATCTATTCTCTAGGATGCATAGGAGATATTTTAATTTTATGGTATCTTCTTCAATTTTTTTCTTCAAAGACTTAAAAGTTCTTGTCAAACAGGTATAGAAGTTAATTTAATTTGGGAAATAACCAGGCTAGCTGAAAGATAAACAGCTATATTTTTATTTATTATAAAAGGAAAACTCATGAAACCAGAAGGAGAAATCTAAGCCCAGTTGTATGAGGTGGGAACCATAGAGAGAGGACACCTGAGCCATGAGTCCATTTTTCTCCTGGTCCCAGAAAGCCAAACTCTAACTTAGTTCCACCTCTTAAAGATAATTGGTTAATAAGGCTTTCCCATCACCTCCCTCTTTTGATTAAACAAGAACAATCCAAATTCAATACAAAACTATATACAATAGGAACAGATATTAAGTATAAAATTACAGACAGCATAGACAATATTAAGCAAGGAACACAAGACAAATGTTTTAATAAATATTCTGTTCCATAGAGTCTAAGTCTTGCACCCAAAATAAGCTTGGCTAAATTGTAAGAGGAAGGTTACTATGACTATCTAATCCTCATCCCATCGAAGGCCTGAAAAGGGAGATTTTATTACTTGAGTAGCCAGAAAGTGCAATCAAGCAGCTTCCAAAAGCAGGCAGTATATAACTGAGACAGTTGGCTACCTGAGCAATCACCCAACGTCTCATTTGCAACCAATGGCTAAGGCCTAGTGTAACTGACAGAGCATTTTCAGAGGCAGAGACTTTTTCAGAACCATCTTATCCTGTCTTGGCAAGGTTTGGATGTTTGTTTTTTTTCTTGTATCCTGTTCTTTCCGTCTGGATAATATGTATTTTGTCAGTGGTTGAGGCATGGGCAGATCCTTGGCCAAAGGTCATTGTGCCAAGAAGAAAACAAACTCTGAGCGGAGCGTCTTTGGTGCTGAACATTCTCTAGGAAATAGTTTGGTACTGTCAGGAGCAATCATGTCTCATGTCAGCAGAACCCTAAATTCTTTTAATGCCATGTTCTACAGATTCTTGAAGTGGTTGAAGATTACCTATCTAGGCAGAATGCAATCTCTATGTATCTAAAAAGCCTACATGTATAACAAATATGAACAACTATTGACCTATAATATTTAATACATGTATAATTTAAAGACTAAGGCTTCATGTCAGAATATTTAATAATCTGTTAACAAATGTGCAGCAAATGATAACAATGACCTCAAAAATGTAAAAAATGTATAAGTATCTTGATCAGAGGTAAGAATAATGTATAATGCAATATAAAAATATAACCTAAAAGTTGTATCAAAATACAAAATGTTCTAAACAGAGTTAAAAACATGCAGTATACAATCTGACAGAATAAATTTTTATAGGTGTACAAGTATTGTAAACAGATATAAACAAATATAATTTGAACTTGTATCAATATGCAAAAACTTTACCAATATAAATTATCCATAAATAATAGCTCACAAGTATTTACTCGATTAACCACTATTATTATTCCTCACCCCTATTTTAAATTTCTGAATCTACATAGTTTCCACCCCAACCCTCTATCTGATTCAAGTAATATTCAAAAACCCCTAAATTGTGTTCCCAAACCTGAGGACAAACTTTTTTGGGAGCAGGGATGTCATCCTCTAGAATTTCTTTCTGCTGTCGCAGTGGTGGTGGTCTCTTTATGGGACCCAGCAAAAGGAAAGTGATGGTTAAGTTTCAAGATTACTGTCTAGCATAATTGCAAATGATTTCTGAGAAGTCGATAGCGTTTTTTCCAAAGTTCTTATTTGAAGTTCTGGCCAGAATGTCATGAGAAAGTGTACCATATCAGCAGATGGTACCCCAAAACTGGTCTTATAGCAGCACTATCAGCATTATGATGTCATCTCAACTAGGTGAAGTTGTTGCTGTTGGGCCATATCTTCTTCCTGAAAATCGAAAGATTACTACAGGAAAAGGATCTTTAGAAAATTCTATTGTTCATTCCAAAAAACAAAACATTATTCATATGGATATATATTCAATGAAAAATACAATATAGACAAAATAAACATGGAGAAAATAAATTTTTCCTAAAGTCTTCCTTCTGTCCCATACCAGATGGCTCCTGACATAAGACAGAAACTCTAAATGTTCCTTTTAATAGCACACTTGGATTTAGGAAAGTACAGAGCCATTGTCCAACTCCAACTCCAAGTCTCTCTCTCTCTCTCTCTATCTATCTATCTATCTATCTATCTATCTATCTATCTATATATATATATATATATATATATATAGTTTGATCACCTGTCCTCATAAGTCATATTCCTTTTTCTTTTTCTCAATGATTTTTAATGATAGTTATTTTTCCTCTGTCAGCATCCAAAGATCCAGGATTTCATGAATTTTTAAAGATGTGAATTGTCCTATAAAGACAATAGCAGAACTCTGTCCCAATCCTATATGGTTTCCTTACCACCTTTATGGTTGTCACCATTGTGGATGAGCTGTCATTTCTTTTACTGAAGAAATTTCTCTTTTTCAAAGCAAATCTTTTTTAACTTTAATGGTAATCATAGTTTTTCTTCTCTTGTGGAAAAAAAGAATAAAACCCTTCCTCGGCGTAGGTCCTGGTTTCCTTTGTAAGGTCAACAAATCCTTAAAATACACTGGTTGATTCAATTCTGAAGCTTTTTCCATTATCCAATGTCTCTCTGCTGCCATTGTTCCTTTCTCATTAGCATTAAGAAATTCAAAGTTAATAGAGCATAATGTAGTCTATTTCTGGAGATATTTTCCATCCCTTTTTGTTTGTTTAGCATGTCCTTTATAGTTTGAATTGAACTTTCTCTAACTGCCTGACCTGTAGGATTCTTTGGTATACTTATAATATGCCTTATATTATAATAAGCAAAGAAAAATTCAATTCCTAAATACACACACTGGACCATTGTCTATCTTTCTTTGTGCAGAATACCCATGATGGATATAACTTCTAACAAATGCATGATTACTATGTCAGCTTTTCTAAGCTCAAGGCAGTTGTGATTGAAAACCAGAATAAGTGTCTATGGTGTTGTACACATATTTTAATTTTCCAAGTTTTTTAAGTGGAACACATGCATCTGCCAGATCTCATTTTTTGAGTACCCTTTGGGTTACTCCCTGCAGCTAATGGTGTTTGGTTATAGAAAGAGCATGTAGGGCATCTCTTTATAATCTCTTTAGCCTCTTGCCATGTAATAGGAAATTCTTTTTTTAAACCTTTGCTATTGACATGATTTTTTTAAATAAAATTCTGAGGCCTGTAGTATGCTTTCTATCAATAGTTAATCAACTTCTCCATTACCTTGTGCTAGAGGACCTGGCAGAACAGTATGGGATCGGATGTGTGTCATGTATATAGGACAAAGCCTATTCCTGATTATGTCTTGCACCTAAAAGAATAATGAAGTCAGTTCTATGTCATCTGGTATAAATTCAGCAGTTTCAACATGCAAGACAACTCTTTCTGCATATTGTGAATCAGCAACAATTTTGAGAAGATCTTTAAAATCCCTTAGTACTATAAGAATTGCATATAATTCTGCCTTCTGAATAGAATTGTAAGGTCTTTGTTCTACCTTACTTAATTCTTCTTATTTGTAATCTTCCTTCCCTGATTTATTTGCATCAGCGTAAGATGTATGGGATTTAGTTATTGGTGCATCATGTACAATTTAGGGAAGAATCCACGAAGTATCTCTTTATAAGCTAAAGTCTAGTGCTCTTAGGATACTTGCTATTAATTTCTCACCCCAAAATAGCACAAGCTCTTTGCTGTGGTTCATTGTTTTCCCATAACTTTATTTCATCAGTAGTAAAAGGCATTATAATCTCTGCCGGGCCAATACTTGCTAATTGAAAAAAATCTCAATTTATCTTTTATAATTAATGCAGAGAATTTTTCCACATAAGTTTTTAATTTTTTACTTGGTTTATGTCACAAAAAGATACAGTCTAAGATAATATTTTCTCTCTGTATTAAATTCCTATAGGAAAAATTCTGGAAGTCAATGTGACTAGAATACAATTAAGATTTGAATTCACCTTATCCACATGTGCCTCCTGTAATTTTCCCTCAACAATTATAAATTCCTTTTATGCTTCAGCTGTTTATTCTCTGGGACTATTCAAGTCTTTATCACCATTGAAGATTTTGTTTAAAAAAAATTATTAGATCAGGAGTCATTCCAACAGCCAGTTATAGACTGGACATGTCTCCTAACCATCTGTGAAAGTCATTAAGAGTCTACAACTGGTCTGTCCTAATTTGTGCCTTTTGTGTTCTAATTTTCAGTAAACCTATTCTCTAACCTAGGTAATTAACAGAATCCCCTCTTTCAGTCTTTTTTAAATCCCCATGTAGGCAAAACTTTCTTTACTTTTCCAAACATTCTTTCTAAAGTATCTGCATTGGAATCAGATATCAAAATGTCATCCATGTAATGATAGGTTATAGACTTAGGAAATTGCTTGCATATTATTGCCAATGACTGACAAAGTATTGGCATGGGTTGGGGCTATTGTGCATCCCTGTGGGAAGATAGTCCATTGATATCTCCTAGTAGGCTGAGAATTATTATAAGTAGGCACTGTGAAGACAAATTTTTTCTCCATTCTTGTCTTGTAAAGAGATAGTGAAGAAACAATGTTTTAAATCAATAACCATGAGAGGCCATCCCTTTGGTAACAGAGAAGGCAGAGGAATTCCAGATTGTGTATGGCCCATTGGTTGAACTACCTTGTTGATAGTTCTAAGATCTGTCACCATTCTTCATTTTCCAGATATTTTAACAACAAATACAGGAGAATTCAATGGGCTGGTAGATTCTTTAATATGTTTTTCATCTAGTTGCTCTTGTATCAGCTGCTCTAAAGTCTGCAGCTTTTTTTTTTCCAGCTAGAGACCACAGTTTAACCCTTATTGGTTTCTCAGCTAAGCATTTTAATGGCAAGGCTGTTAGTACCTTTGAAGGTTTGTCAATTGTTTTGTGTTCTTGTACAGCCTGATTGGCTGGTGATTTTTGTCAATAATATCTTCTAATATCTTCCCCAGAAACATAAGTTTTTTGGGCTGCAGGAATGTTAATCTGTGTATTTCATTGCTACAATATGTCATGAACCCATAAGTTCACTGCAATATAAGCTACATATGGCCTCAACCTCCCTCTCTGTCCTTCTGACCCTATGCATTTGCTTTGATTCACTTGAGACAGGGTTCCATTTCCAAGGAACAGAACATCTACTTCTTGAAGAGGCCAATTTGGATGCCAAGATTTTGGAGTAATGATACTTACATCTGTTATCATGTCTAGTCAGCCATCAACAAAAATGCCATTCATACACACTCTTAGCTTTGGTCTTTGATCATTTATAGAAGTCTTCCAGAATTTACATTTCCTATGTCCTACTGGAGTGTTTGATTCATCCTCCACTTCTGTTCCATTGTCCAGAACAGTATTTTTTTTTACAGTAGGCACTAAAAATTTTAATTTTTCTAGTGAGACATGTTCTCCACAGTAACTGGAAATGATTGGGCCATACTCATCATGAGAGCCTATATTAGAGGCATCCAAAGAAGTTTCCCAATGACATTGGGTTCCTTTATCTGTCTTTTATTGACCTACATTCATTGGTCCAATTTGTCATACCTTTGCCACACCTCCTAAATATACCTGAAGGTTGAGTTCTCCCATTCTTGCCATTTCCAGAGGAGACATTATTCCTAGGAATCCCTTACCTACAATCCCTTCTCAGATGTCCTATTCTACCACAAGTAAAACATTTGGTATTTTGATGTTTCCTCATACACTTTTGGAAATTACTTCTCCTACCCAAGTTTCAGTACTATAGTCAAGTGTTTCAACATTCATTGAATGCAAGATTCATTCATCCATTGGTGCTGATTTGACTGCAAATGTCCAAGGATCTTTTTGTAATCTAAGTTGGCATTCTCAAAAATCAAAAATTCAGTTAGTACATGTATAGCCTCTGGGTCTGTTACCCTATTTGTACAACCTTAGTTAATTTTTGTAAAAAGTCACTAAAGGGTTCTCTCTGACCCTATTTAAACCTAATATATGATTCAATTCTCTTTTCTCATTCCTGAATCCTGCCCTAAGCCATTAAAGCTCCTGTGCTACACAGGGACATTGTAAAGAGCCTGATCTTGAGGATCATAGTAAAGTCCCTTGCCCACAACTTGATCTTGGGAAATCCCAAGTCCTTTTGTTTTTCTATTTTACTCTAAAAGTTTTGCTTCTTCTCTCTTGTAACACCTCCAAAGTTACTACAGTCCATTTCCTAGTTCCACTGAGATTAGCTGAATTTAGTCTTGAGGTATTACTTTGTTGCTTGAAGTCCATGTTTTGACCATTTTCCTAATGAAGGACAAATGTGTTCCATAAGATACAATTGTTCGTTTAATTTCCTTTAGATCAGTCATACATATTGGCTCTTATATATATTCTTTGACTACCATAGGGTATTTGTTTCCAGATTCTCCTTCTGATGATATCACCAGAAAAGCAGGTATAACTCTGGGTAAGTTATCTCAGATTTTGGTACATACTGATGAGGCTACATTTTATCTTTGTACCTTTTGTCCCTGGCTATCTAATTTAACAAATTCCTTAATCTTTTCAAATCTTTTACCACTGTCTTTGGCGATGTCTGGATCGCCTGTCCAGTGATCTATTCTAATGCCCTCACTGAGGATTCCAAAGTGTGAAGTCTGTCCAGTAAAGTTAAGATCTCATTTTTTGAGATAATTTTTATAGCATGCATATTACCTTAGTGGAGAGACATTCTGTCAGTCAATCTATCACAACCCTTTGACAGAGTCTGATTAATACATTCAACAGTATGAATTCTCTCAGACAATATCTCAGTACCCTTTGTCTTTGACTGGGTTTGTTTGTCAAATTGGCTGTATCCTTCTTCAGAGTGCTGAATTTCCTTTTTAATTGATCATTTCAGTTTGTAAAGACTGTATCATTTCGAAAAGTGCCTCCTTTGACTGGATTTTGTTTGTAAAATTGGTTATTTCCTTCTCCAGAGTGCTGAATTTCCCTTTTAAGTTGATCATTATCAGTCTGTAAAGACTGTATCATTTCTAAAAGTGCATCATTCTTGGCCCTATTATCAAACCATATTTTTAAGGAAAAAATATGAAGGGTAAAACTAATCCCCAGAATTAAATAGAGGGATGCAAGAGGAAAATTATATAAACCTTGCATAACATCATAAACGGTATAAGTAAAAAAGCTATTTAACTCCTGAATGGTTAAATTGTTCGTAATCTTGCCCCTTTAAATTATAAATTTATAATTTATATTTTAAGTTATAAATCTTACCTGTGTTTGAGTTTGAGCTGGAGTAGGTGCAATAACCGTAGATGTCGTGGCATACTTGTAGCTATGTGGCCAGTTTGAATCTTAATTTTAGCATTATAAGTTAAAGGATATGCTCAGATTAAGAACAGTTATTTACTATAAATCACAGACTATGCAGAGGTCCCTGGTTGGTCTGCAGCCACACAAGCACAAATGCCTAACAGAGACACCAGGGAAGCCTGCATTCTGCCTGAGCATCCATGAGGGCCGGAAAACTGGACCCAGAAGCCAGTTGAGATGTTTAATGAGAAAATATGAAGGATTGTGTCTAGTGTCTACTCAGGGCCACTGCACAGGAATTCTATACCCAAATAAACTGTGTGGAATCTGATGGCTAGAGCCTCTGGAGACCTGATCCCCACATACCAGTCACCAACTGGTTAAGTAAATTTTGGGATATAACCAGTCTAGCTAAAAGATAAACAATTATATTTTTATTTATAGTAAGGGGCAAACTCATGAAACTGGAACAAGAAGTTCAAACTCAGTTGTGAGGCAAGGGAAAAACAATGAGAGTGCACCTAGGCTGTGCACCCATTTTTCTCCAGGTCCCTAAAAGCCACACCCTAACTTGATCCCATCACTTAAAGATAATTAGTTAACAAGGCTTCCCATCAAATAGGTCTTTCACTTCTTGGCTTAGTGTTTCCCCAAGATATTTATGTTATTTGTTGCTATTGTAAATGGTGATGTTTCTCTGATTTCTTTTCAGTGCCTTTATTATTTGTATAAGGGAGGGCTACTGTTTTTTTTTTAAGTTAATCTTGTGTCCCACCATATTATTGAATGTACCTATCAGCTATAGGATTTTCCTGGTAGAATTTTTAGTATCACTTATCTATATTATGGTATTATTTGGAAATAGTGAAATATAACTTCTTAATTCCCAGTTTCTATCCTCTTGATCTCCTCTTGTCTTATTGCTCTAGATAGAACTTCAAGCACTATGTTGAATAGATAGGGAGAGACTTATGGTCTTGTCTTGTTACTGATTTTGGTGGAAATGCTTTGAGTTTTTGTCCAATTAATTTGGTTTTCTATATATTGCCTTTATTATTCTTAGGCATGTACCTTGTGTCCATGATATCTCTAAGACCTTTATCACGAAGGTGTTTTGGAATTTGTCAAAGATTTTTTTCAGACTCTAATAAGATAATTGTCTTATTTCTTGAAGAAGTCAGTTTAAACTGACTAGATTGCAGTAAGGGAGATAACACTACAAGCTCAAGGATCTGAGTTCAACTTCCAGAATCTACAATACACATAAAGTGTTGGCACATGTACTGTGGATCAAGAGACAGCAATTTCCCTGGCATTCTTAACAAGCAAGCCTCATTTAAAGAGGAAGCATACCAGGATTGTAAGCCTGTGAGAAGAATCAAATCGAGGAATAATACTACTCGAGGCTGACCTCTGTTTTCATGTGCACACACACAGAGACACAAATATTTTTAATAAAATAATTTTAAAATTAAAAAAATAATAGAATATTTAAAGCAGTATTTTTATTTCAAAAATAATAAAAGTCAAGGAAATGTTAGCGTTGCTTCCACAGCAAAGGAACCCAGGCAGTCTATTTCAAAGTTCAGGTGCCACAACCTAGCTAGATTCCTCTGTGAAGTTCCCATTGTCTAAACTGTCTCAAATCCTTAGTTCACAATAGTATTCTTTCCAGTTGTTATTCAACTTCTCTAGTGTAAGAAACAAAGGTGAACAAAATGATTATTCTCCAAAATCTGAAAAAGAAAAATCAATGGCTGGAAAGAAAATCTCCAGGAAAACAGTAGAGCACAGTTTTACTCCTAGATGATTGGGGCTAGAGGAGGCAAAACAGATTAAGTGATGTTTCTGAATCCTCCCTGGAAAACAACAAAGACAAAGCCATGCTGCAGTTGCAGGACATATGTCTGATTCTTCTGAGACTCCTTAGAGAAGTGCAGTAACACAAATACTTTAAAGAAACAAGGGAGTATGTAATTCTTTAAAACATCAAATATTTTTAAGTAAAAAAAATAACTAGACTGGACTGGAGAGATGACTCAGAGTTTAAGAGCACTAACTACTTTTCCAGAGTTCAATTCTCAGCAACCATGTGGTGGCTCACAACCATCTGTAATGATATCTCTTGCCCCCTTCTGGCATGCAAGCATATGTGTAGGCAGAATACTGTATAAATAATGAATAAATAAAATCTTTAAAAAATAACTAGGCGTTAAAAAAACTTCTAAAGTGAAAAATAGGGAAGAATAGAATAATCAAATCATTTATTTTGTTGTTGACTTTTTTACATTCTCATTTTTTTTACCCAGAGAAGACAGAAAAAAATACCCTATGGTTTATTAAGTCTAAACATTGCAAATGAAATCTCTGTTGAAAGACAGTGTTGAGGCTTTAAAGATAGTCCAGTAGATAAAAGCACTTGCTTTGTAAGCTTGATATTCAGATTTAGATCCCTAGAACCCAGATAGAGGAGAAAACCAGTTCCAAGTGTTGCCCTTGGCCTCTAGTATTGTGCTGTGGCTAATTTTCTCACACACATACTCTCTCTATATATCTTTCTTTTTATTTTACACACACAGAAACATATACAAATTAGATAATTTTCAAAAGACAGAACCATATCATCATATAACTTCCTCAAAGTTAGAGCATCATAATCAATAAAATATTAGCATTATTAATACCACAACTAGAGTAATAGAAACAGAAATTTCCTTTTTCAAACTTTTTTGGGGCTTCATATGTGTTCAGTAAAATAGAATATTATATTAAGTGGACTTTGCATTGTTTTGTAAAATACATTTACCAGACAATTGGTATCTAGACCGGTAAGTCGCAATATCTGAACATGACAATTGAGATGCATTATACTACAGTTAGATCTAAAACTCTGGCTTTGGGATCTCTTTGGCTCTAATTGAACTTGAACTTCACTATCTACATGCTGACTACAGTAGGTTAATAAGACAGGCAGTTTTGTATATAACTTTTGCTGTTAGAGTTACAGGCAAAAATTTCACAGATGTTATGTGATTGTGGCTGGAAAGCCCCACCCTCATCATTTGTCATTTCAGAAAGCTTACTGGATTCCTATGAATAAAGTCCTATATGTGTGGTAACATATATGACAAAAATTTTCAAAATAATCTTAATATTAAATCTGTATGGAATGCAAAAATAATAATGCAACTCTAACAAACAATCTATAATGACTATTTAAAATAGATCCTATTGACTGGACAGGTATTTCAGAAATGAAATAAAGAGTATGTATGGTAAAACTGAACAAAACAGTTGAAATTAATGAAAGTAAAATAATCTCCCTTGTATTCTGTTATAATGAGAATTAGTGCTTTATTCCTTTGTAATACTAAATTGTAATTTAGTATATATAAATATAATGATATTATAAGAGCTTTGGACAGTGCTTGCCTTCTTTGCCTCATATAACATCTACGAAGCTTCCATGATTTCTATGTGATAGCAAATTGTCATATACATTTTCCAATTTTGTTTAGTTTCCATTATTTGGTCCTTTGAGTTTTCATTGTGAAAGCCCTGTATGGCTTTGATGAAACATTGCTGCCAGCAACCACTCCTCTGAGGCCTTTCTGTCCTTTTTATCACAGTTTCTTTCTTCCTTTATATCATTAAGTTCACCTTCACTAACTCCTTCTGGATGCAGACCTAGTCTTTTCAAATTTTGGTAAAAAATTTCATCCTTTGATTCTCTTTAATTTTAATTTTATTTTATTCCCATTTGTCAATGAACATAAGGAAAGAAGGTAACACAACTGAGAATGTTGCCAGCTGCATGTACTGAACAACTTCTGAGCACCCGTCAGTCACCAACACAGGCAGGAAGATGTGGTGTCCGTAGTCATCAAACAAAAAGTACTTCTACTTAATAGTAAAGAATGGAATGAAGAACTAACAGCATGGGTGCAGTTCCTCAGAACTAATTACTCTTTCTAAAAATGAGATAAAGCTCTTTGAGTGTCAATGTTATTTAACTTAGTTATGTAAATTGAAATCCATGAGTTGCAGGAACTATGGTGTCCTATCATAACAGGAATGCCTTTAGCACCTGAATTCAATTGCCTCGGTAAAATAAATTGGATTAGGAGGAAAATGTATCTGAGAAGAAGAGCTGGGATTCCCTTGAAGGAATCTATGTTTGAAAAGTTTGGAATAGAAAACAACTACCAAATAGCATTCTAGTTGGAAGATTTTTTTTGTTTAATTTGTATACTGTATAGTTTTCTATGCTCTCTCTTTTTATTTTGAAAGTTACTTAGAAACTATTTGCAGCAAAATATTAAAATATCAAAATCTTAAATTTCGTCCATGTGACTTGTATTTATTATTAACTGAAACTACACATATCTCCCAAAACACAGAGTTTGGTTAACGATGTCCCAGTTTTTTTTTATTATGACACTGACTTTGTTAGTATGAAGTTTAAACTTCATAACTGGAATACATTAAAATACTTACAGGCATGAATTCAAATATTACATTAATGTTATAAAAACTCTTGGCCTTCAGGAATGTGTGACAGATAGTGAACAGAACTCAAAGGAGTGCACACAGACAATGCATTTCTAAGCAGCTGTACTAATTGCATAGATGAATGAATAAATTTAGGGCTTTTGTCCTATACTGCATTAGTTATTTTAGTTTCAATAAAGCATTAATTTCTAATGATTTTGCCATTAAAAAACTAAATTTAATTACTGTTCCTAGTACCTGCATTGCATTGCATATTTTAGTGAATTAAGCTTTACTGGGACTGGCCAAATTCCCAACAAGAGCAAAAACGTGATTAATATGTATCACTTGTTATGAATAACAATGGAATTTTAAGTAAAAAAATCCAGGTTTTGGCAACAATATTTCTAAAATACCACATGAAGAGTCATAAAGCTAAAATCTAAGCACATGCTTAAAGTGAAATTAAGAGGCAGAGTCAAGAGTTTAACCCAGGAATTCAGGTTTTAAGGTCCGGGCCAGTGAAGATATCTGTAAAGGCATAGTGCGAATCAGGATCTGTCTTCCAACTGTTGGCATGGAAACTTCATCAATAAGGAGACTACACTTAGGTCCACAATGTCTTCAGTGTCTGTAGCTCAGCGGGCCCACAAACAGAGTACAGCATGGTTGGTGCTGAGCATAAATCTATAGCTGCTGAGTGAAAGAATAACAATCACAAATGAACACTCTGATATCATTTGGAGAAGAGTAGAAATCAATAAGATAAAAATGGACCATTGATTTTTTTTTCACATTACTATTTGCTTGTAGGTATCTTCATTTGCTCTTTTATTTATTTTGTTGGTTCTTAATTCTTTGCAATTTTTATTAGTTCTTTGAGAATCTTGTCAATGCATTTTGATCACATTCACTCCCTTCCCTACTCGTCCCAGATCTACCCACCTTACCTATTACTGCAACTTTGTGACCCTCTTTTATTTATTTAAATAAAATCTAGTCCAGTTGTTCTCAGCCAAATACTACTGTATATGTGGAATTTCAGGGGCCACACCATGGATTAAAACAAAACAAAAACAAGAAACAAGACTGAGTTTTCCTTTCCCAAAAGTTATCAATTACTAATAACTCTTGAGTAAGAGGAGAGAATTTGTCTCCTATTGAACTCCCTTATAGATGCTGAGATTCTGACTGCTTTGATCTTATACAGGTTTTTTTCATGCTATCACAAGCAACCACTGTGAGATAATATGTACTACTTCCCTGCTTTTCTTGATAACACTGCATCCTTATAGTGATCTGCTACCTCTAGCTTTTTACTATTTTTCCTCTTCATAATGTGCAATGATCCCAACACTGGGGAGGAGGAGGTATGCTACAATTATCCTATCTATGGCTCAGTCTTCTAGAGTCTCTTATGTTATGCACTGTGAGTTAGTTGTGGGTCTCTATTAATTGATAACTTAAATATACAAAACTCTTTGATCAAGATTGATTAAAGATTAATCAACATTATTCTATCGTTATAATGCTAGCTCATTATGAATTGGTACATATGACTACTTGCAGATAGGGCTATTGAAAATGCCCTTGGTTATCCTTTAGACCTTGAGGGTAAGACTCATTGATGGAGACACCACATAGTTGAGGCATAGAACACAGGAAATTTAAAACACATCTATAATTGTCATCTGTGCATGGTAACTTTCATAATGGTATAAGGTGCTATGCATATTGCAAATAGGGAAGAGTAACCCAGTTGCACATTCTGAGAGCTACAATCACTCCTGTCAAACCATGCCCACTGCTACAATAATGGTAGAATGCAAAGTAGCAATCATCTACTTTCTGCTTAAATTTAAGGCCTGTTTCATAAGACATAACCCCAGTCTTTTGTTTTAAAACAGTGTTTTAAAGAGGGGAACTGTGGCTCTGCTTCTTCTTCCAAATATTTGACTCCATTGGTCCACAAGAGTGGAGAGAACAGAAGCAGGGAATAGTGATGAACATTGCTGTGGGTGGGAATGGAGACAACCCTCTGGGAGACAGACTTTGGTGAATCAGTTCAATTTATTCCAGAGTATAAAGAATATATAGGATGAGGGAGCCTGGGGACAATCTCTAATTTGCACTAAGTAGCATGCTCCTGTCACAAGTCTTTGTGCATAGGTCCTATAGCAGAACTCCAGCACAAGTCTTATTAGAAGAAATCTGTGTTTAGGGTCAAGCTAAAGATAAATCAGGCATAATGTTTAGAGTCAACTTTCAGATAAATTCAGTCATGTAGACTCAGGGACATTCTCCAGATAAGGGCAAATAGAGGCAGGAAGTTCTGCTGAAGGGAGGTAGCCCCATGTTTCAGAGCTGCTGCCAGGCCATGGGGAGACTGCAACCTCTACCAGTAAGCAAAAACCTTCCAACAGAGAACTTGTGGCTAGACATCATATTTCCCAGGGGAGACCCTACTACTATAGTCTGAGACATAGATAGCAATAGTACAAAGCAGACCAAGAACAGTTCCCAAAGACACAGACAGCCACTGCAAGGACTGGACCAAGCGACAAAGACACTGCCAGCACCAATTGGAGGATGAGATGGGTAGGTGCCAATGCAAAAGTTCATTCAAGATCCTAAAAAGTAACTATAGCATCAAAATCTAGTGGTCATACAACAAAAAGACTTGATCATTCTAAGCCAGAAGAAGCAGAAGGAAACAATTTTAAATATAAGTTTATGAGGATTATAAAGCTCGTTAAAGAAGAAATGAAAAATTCCCTTAAAGAAATGGAGCTTAATTCAAAAATCAAATCCCACATAATAATAGTAAGAGACTCCAACACCCCACTCTCCTCAATAAACAGGTCATTCAGACAGAAACTTAACAGAGAAATAAGAGAACTAACAAATGTCGTAACTCAAATGGACTTAACAGACATTTACAAAACACTCCACCCAAACACAAAATAATATACCTTCTTTTCAGCACTTCATGTAACCTCTATAATTGACCATATAGTTATAAACAATGCTAACCTCAACAGATACAAAAAAAATGGAGTAACCTCAATTATCTTATCTGATCCCCATGGATAAAAGTCAGAATTTGAGAATAACACTAGTTCCAAAAAGCCCACAAATTCATTGAAATTGAATAATGCACAATTGAACCATTCCTGGGTCAAGAAAGAAATAACGAAATTATCGTCCTAGAATTCAACAAAAGAAAAGGCACAATGTACACAAGCCTATAGAAAATTATGAAAACATTGTTAAGAGGATAGTTCAAAGCACTAAGTGCCTACATAAAGAAAATGGAGAAAGCTCACATTAGTGACTTAACAGCATACCTGAAAGCTCTAGAACAAAAAGAAGCAGACTTATCGGGGAGAAGAAGATGACAGAAAATAATCAAACAGGGTTGAAATCAATTTAAAAAGAAGAAAAGAAGTGAAAGATACCCAATTCGGGTGTTCTCCCCTTGGGGACCTTGACATCCAAGATCCAAGATCAGTACACACTGGACGCAAAAACAAAAGATATTTTTATTTGTTCACATGGGCACCCATGGACGCTGCAGCTTTCAGGTAGCTGAGTGTGTCGGGCTAGATTCAGGACTGGATATATTGCAAGAAGCGAGCTTACAGAAGTGGAAGCATTCTCAATGGTTATTTCAGATAAAATGGTGGGGTCAGGTCGGAGACGGGTTGTTTATTCATCTTGAATATGTGGGAATAAGTTAAGGCAGCTCCCTCTGGGCTTCCTGCTCCCTTTTTGTCTTCCTATCAGCCGAAGGCTGACTTCCAGGTATCTGACTACAGATATCCTGTTTTCTCATCATCAGGGACCCACCTGGTCTCAGAGTGACAGATGTACTGTTTTCTCATCATCAGGGACCCATCTGGTCTCAGGGTGACAGATATCCTGTTTTCTCAGTAGGGGCCCATCTGACCTCGGGGCGATTATGCTGGCCTGGGAACAGCTTGACCTGGTTGCAACGGAGATTCCTTGAAGCAGGCCGGGATAGCTGCAAGGGCAGACAAGAGGGGGGGATAGCTGTGAGGGATAGTGAGGGCAGATGAGCGGGGGTCTTCTCATTCCTCCCTTTTTCTTTAACATAAGTAAAACCATTTACTTATTAGGGAACTTCTGTCTCCATTTGCATTAAGACCCGGTATTGGTTGGTCAACACCAGTACTTGTATGACCAACAAATTGTCTTTAACAAACTGGGTCAGGCGATTAAGAATACAGGGACCGAAAGTGAGAATTAACATTAAGAGAACTAATGTTCCCATCAGGGAGGATATCAAGGTGGTGAAACAAGGGGATCTGTTGAAGATTCCCTCAAACCAACCCTGCTGTATTTCAAATTCTCGTTGTCTCTTGTCTAGCCTCTCTTTGAGTTTATCGAAGGTTTCAGTTATCACCCCAGTTTGATCCACATAGAAGCAACATTCTTCCTTTAAGGCTGCACAAAGACCTCCCTCCTTGAGGAACAGTAGGTCTAATCCTCGTCTATTTTGTATCACAACCTCAGATAAGGAGGTTATGGATTCCTTTAAGGCTCTCACTGACTTTTCGATGGCTTTTAAATTGTCATTCATAGCCTGGTGTAAAAACAGATATTTATCTGTGCGTACTAGCCCTGTGGTGCCGGTAGCAATGCCCGCAGTTATCCCTCCTATCCCTAGTAACTTGGTCAGAGTAAAGGACAGTGGTTCCCTCTTGAATTTCCGAAGGGAACCTTCATAATATTGTAGCACAGTCTCATCAGAATGATAATGTATGCGTGGCCATAGCTGGACTAACACGCAATAATCTTGGGTCAAATTTAAAACAGCAGCTGACACACAAGGGGTTAACCCAGTACTAGATGCCCAATAGGTTCCATCTGGGGGTACCAAGCAATAGTTGCCAATTGAAATGTTTATGGTCTCATTGCAAATGCCTAGGGTAGAAGGGAGACGTCCAATACAAGTGCCTGCTCCGGTCACTTGAATTAGAGTTAACTGGTGCCCTGTTTCCAGGCATGCGCTGGGAGGAGAGCTAGAGTGGTCGGAAAAATTTCCTATGAGGGCTATGTGCTCATAATATGGTGGACTGGGATTTAGGCATAGCCAGCATTCTTTGGCCTTATCAGGGTCTGAGTGATTTAGGGCCTGATATGCCCCTCGGATTAGGTTTAGAAGTCTGTCCCTGGTTCCAGGGACCATGGTCAGGCCTCTGGAAGTGGTCGGTGTGGTGGCAGGATTGGGAGTTCTTGCCGGAGCAACAGAGGCATTAAAGGGGGTGGCCGGTTCCTTGGAAGGAGCCACCGGTGGAGAAGGGGGCTTCTGGTCAGCTACTATCATATTGGGCCCGACTGACTGAGCTTGTCGGGCTGGCATAACTTCTCTAGAAATAGTGAATAGGGCTAAGGATCCCAGGCGTTGTGGTATAAACGGAGGCCCCAGCTTTTCAAATTGGCCCAACTGGCCTTCTTGCCTGCCTCCGTGAAATGTATCATCAGTGCATTACATCTTCCTCCTACTGTGGCCCCCTGGACTGCTCCTTTAGTTGAATCAAAACATGGTCGGCAGTCATTCTCTCCACAATCCAGGGCCCTGTCCCCTCATATCCTGGGGTGTTTCCCCGTTTCACTGTAATTAAATCCCGGGAGGAGGAAGGCTCCCAATAAGTTGTCCCTGTTGTTTTGCAACCCCAATTAGCACAGAATCCTTCTGAGGGCCCCCCACATCTTATTTGTTCCTCCCAGCTGCGGCCATGCCCCGGGCAACCATAGAAGGGGTGTTGTCTGGTTTTGCCCCTCCGTCCCGGATGAGTCATCCGTAGCCAGGGAAGGGTTCCTGTTCTGATGGGTCCCAGTCTTCTCTCACCAAGTCACCTAAGTCTATATATAGGGTGGGAAAGGTCGTCTGGATAGGTCCTATCAACATAGTGGTATTTACTGTCTCCCCAGTGATCAGATTGTAAATTTTCCAAGTCACCTAATAGGGGGTAGGGGGGTTTCTCGGGCCATTGGCGCTTAAGGCTCAGGGGAGTAGTAAAAGGAAAAGTCATATACGGGTCAGGAGCAGACGAGTCTGATCTTTAGAGGGTTTTGAGAGCATTGGAGTTCCCATGATGGTTCTGGATCCAATCCATTATGAAGGTGTCCCGGTTGCACAGCCTTGACGTGTGACCCGCGGATCCAGGCAGTAATCCCACCGACTTTTAATGCCGTGGGTGTGGTTAAGAGCACAGTATAGGGTCCCTTCCAGCGGGGTTCGAGGTTATAGGTTTGGTGTCTTCAGACCCAGACAGTGTCTCCAATCTGGAAAGGGTGTGGGACTGCTGGTGTTCTGGTTGCCTCTTGGTAGGCTGCTATGAGCGGTTTCCAGATCTCTTGCTGTACCAGTTGCAAGGCCTGCAAGTGAGCCTGCAGGGAAGGGGTATCAGCATAATTGGATATCTCCGCACCAAAAAATGTTATGACTGGAGGTGGTGCGCCATAAAGAATCTCAAAGGGGGTTAGCCCATGTGGGCCTGGGGTGTTCCTAGCTCGATAGAGAGCTAGGGGTTGGAGTCGCATCCAATCCTTTGAGTCAGTTGCAAGCGTTAATTTAGATAAAGCCTCCTTAATTAATTCTCTCTACCTGTCCTGAGCTTAGGGGTCTGTATGCACAATGTAATTTCCAATAAATCCCCAATAACTTAGCCACCAGCTGACTTACCTGGGAGACAACGGAAGGCCCATTATCTGATCCCAGTACCTGGGTCATCCCATATTGGGAAAAATCTCCTCCAGTAGCTTTTAAGTCACAATTCTTGCCGCCTCATGTTTGGTTGGGAAGGATTCGACCCATCCTGAAAAAGTATCTATAAAGACTAAAAGATACCTGTATCCATACATACAGGCTTGATTTCAGTAAAATCTATCTCCCAATTGACACCCGGCCTATGGCCTCTTAGGTGGGTTCCTTGAACAACTCGGGCCTTACTGAGGTTGATCTGAGCACAGGCTCTACAGTTATCTGTCACCTGTTGTAGGACCCCATCCCTCTTTAGGAAATATTGTCCAGTCTCTGCCCGGTCCAGCAGTGTCTTCATTTTTCGGGCACTCAAATGAGTTAATTTGTACAAATAGTCTACTATCTCCACGGTCATTTTTTTTCAAAGTTTATTAAATTATAAAAGTTTACATTTCCGCCCCTCCTCCCAAAACCCTTCCACTCCCCCCACTCCCTCTCCTCCTCCCTCTCCATCCCTAAGAGCAGTCAGGGTTTCCATCCCTGTGGGAAGTTCAAGTTCCTCCCCCCTCCCTCCAGGTCCAGGAAGGTGAGTATCCAAACAGACTGGATCCCGAAAATCCAGTATATGCAGAGGAAACAAGTCCCAATGTCATAGTCAATGGCTTTTCAGAAAGGCTCCGGGCCAGCCACAATCAGAGAATCCGGCCACATTCAGAGAATCTGGTTGGATCACGTGCTCATTCAGTCCCAGTCCAACTGGCCTTGGTGAACTCTCATTAGATCAGTCCCCTTGTATCAGTGGGTGATCACACCCCATGCGGTCCTGATTTCCTTTTTCATGTTCTTCCTCCTTCTGCTCCTCATTTGGACCTTGGGGGGCTCAGTCTGGTGCTCCAATGTGGGGCTCCATCTGTATCGCCATCCATCGTCGGATGAAGGTTCCCTCTGGTCTTGCCTTCTTTGCTCACTTTCTCTTTCCTTCTGCTTCTCGTTTGGACCTAGGGAGTTAAGTCCAGTGTTCCAATGTGGGTCTCTGTCTCAATCTCCATCCATTGCCAGATGAAGGTTCTATGATGATAAGCGAAATATTCATCAGTATGGTTATGGGTCAAGGCGGTTGAGGCACCCTCTCCTCTGTCCAGAGAACAATCTGGGGATTTCTCCTTGGACCTGGGATCCCATTTATAATCAAGTCTCTTGTAAACCCTAAAATGACTCCCTTAGTTGAGATATATTCTTCCCTAATCCCATATCCATCTTTCCTCCCTCCCCCCCATGCCAGTCCCCCAAGCTTTCCCCACTCCTCCCCTACTCCCTTCTCTCTAACCCTCTCCCCTTCCAACAAAACTCCCACCACCCATGCACCCGAGGTTACCTGGGACTCTTGTCTATTTCCAATATCCAGGAGGATAACTACATGATTTTCTTCAGATTCACCTTCTCATTCAGTTTCTCTAGGATCATGAAGAATAGGCTCAAAGACCTTTAATTATGGCTAGAATCCACTTATGAGTGAATACATACCATGTTCCTCTTTTTGGGTCTGGCTTACCTCACTCAGTAAAGCGTTTTCTATGTCCATCCATTTGCATGCAAAATTCAAGATGTCATTGTTTTTTACCGCTGAGTAAAACTCTAATGTATATATGTTCCATACCTTCTTTAACCATTCTTCTATTGAGGGGACCTAGGTTGTTTCCAGGTTCTGACTATTACAAATAGTACTGCTATGAACATATTAGAACAAATGCTTTTGCGGTATGATGGGGCATCTCTTGGGTATATTCCCAAGAGTGGAATTGCTGGGTCTTGAGGGAGGTTGACTCCCAGTTTCCTGAGAAACCACCACACTGATTTCCACAGTGGCTGCACAAGTATGCATTCCCACCAACAATGGATGAGAGTTCCCCTCTCTCCACATCCTCTCCAGCATAGGCTATCATTGGTGTTTTTGACCTTAGCTAATCTGACCGGTGTAAAATGGTATCTCATAGTTGTTTTGATTTGCATTTCCCTGATCGCTAAGGATGTTGAGCATGACCTTAAGTGTCTTTTGGCCATTCGAAGTTCTTCTGTTGAGAATTCTCTGTTCAGATCAGCACCCCATTTTTTAATTGGGTTAATTAGAGTTTTATTGTCTAGTTTCTTGAGTTCTTTGTATATTTTGGAGATCAGGCCTTTGTCTGATGAGGGGTTGGTGAAGATCTTCTCCCAGTCAGAAGGTAGCCTTTTTGTCTTACTGACAGTGTCCTTTGCTTTACAGAGGCTTCTCAGTTTCAGGAGGTCTCATTTATTCATTGGTTCTCTTATTGTCTGCTATTGGGGTTCTACCTAGGAAGTGGTCTCCTGTGCCTTTGTCTTGTAGACTACTTTTCACTTTCTCTTCTATCTGGTTCAAAGTAGTCAGATTAATGTTGAGGTCTTTAATCCATTTGGACTTGATTTTTGTGCATGGTGATAGATATGAATCTACTTTCATTCTTCTACATCCAGTTATGCCAGCACCACTTGTTAAAAATGTTCTCCTTCTTCCATTGCATACCTTTAGCCCCATTGTCGAAAATCAAGTGTTCATAGGTTTGTGGGTTAATATCTGGGTCTTCTATTCGATTCCATAGGTCAACTTCTCTGTTCTTATGCCAGTACCATCTGTTTTCAATACTGTAGCTCTGTAATACAGTTTGAAGTCAGGGATGGTTATACCTCCAGAAGTTCCTTTATTTTATAAGATTGTTTTGGCTGTCCTGGTTTTTTTTTTTGTTTTTCCATATAAACTTGATTATTGTTCTCTCAAGGTCAGTGAAGAAGTTTGATGGGATTTTGATGGGGATTGCATTGAATCTATAGATTGCTCTTGGTAGAATTGCCATTTTTATTATGTTGATCCTCCCAATCCAAGAGCAAGGGAGATCTTTCCATTTTCTGGTATCCTCCTCAATTTCTTTCTTCAAAGACTTAAAGTTCTTGTCAAATAGGTCTTACACTTCCTTGGTCAGAGTTATCCCAAGATATTTTATGCTATTTGTGGCTATCATGAAAGTTGAAATTTCTCTGCTTTCCCTCCCTGCTTATTTATCCTTTGTGTATAGGAGGGCAACTGATTTTTTGGAGTTGATCTTGTATCCTTCCACATTACTAAAGGTGTTTATCAGATGTAGGAGTTCTTTGGTAGAGTTTTTGGGGTCGCTCATGTATACTATCATATCGTCTGCAAATAACAAGAGTTTAACTTCTTCCTTTCCAATTCAAATCCCCTTGATCTCCTTATGCTGTCGTATTGCTATTGCTAGAACTTCTAGCACTATATTGAAGAGGTATGGAGAGAGTGGACAGCCTTGTCTTGTTCCTGATTTCAATGGAATGGCTTTGAGTTTCTCTCCGTTCAATTGATGTTAGCTGTCGGCTTGCTCTAGATAGCTTTTAATATATTTAGATATGATCCTTGTATCCCCAATCTCTCCAACACTTTTTTCATAAAGGGATGTTGGATTTTGTCAAATGCTTTTTCAGCATCTAATGAGATGATCATATGGTTTTTTTCTTTCAGCTTATTTATATGATGGATTACATTGATGGATTTGCATATGTTAAACCAGCCCTGCATCTCTGGAATGAAGCCTACTTGAGCATAATGGAAAATTTTTCTAATGTGTTCTTGGAATCGGTTTGCCAGGATTTTGTTGAGAATTTTTGCATTGATGTTCATGAGTGAGATTGGCCTGTAATTCTCTTTCTTGGTTGTGTCTTTATGTGGTTTTGGTATCAGGGTAACTGTAACTTCATAAAAAGAGTTTGGCAATGACTCTTCTGTTTCTATATTGTGAAATACCTTAAGGAGTATAGGTATCAGCTCTTCTTGGAAGTTCTGGTAGAATTCTGCATTGAAACCATCTGGCCCTGGGCTTTTTTTTTGGTCGGGAGGTTTTTGATAACAGCTTCTAATTCTTCGCGACTAACAGCTCTATTTAGATTGTTCACCTGGGCTTGATTTAACTTTGGTAAATGGTATTTATCTAAAAATCAATTCATTTCTTGTACATTTTCCAACTTTAGGGCATATAAACTTTCGAAGTAAGATCTAATGATTCTCTGAATTTCCACTGTGTCTGTTGTTATGTCCCCCTTTTCATTTCTGATCTTATTAATTTGAGTGTTCTCTCTCTGCCATTTGAATAGTTTGGCTAGGGGTTTGTCAATCTTGTTGATTTTCTCCAAGAACCAACTTTTTGTTTCATTGATTTTTGAATTGTTTTCTGTGTTTCTATTTTGTTGATTTCAGCCCTCAGTTTGATTATGTCCAATCTTCTACTCCTCCTGGGAGAGTCTGCTTCTTTTATTTCCAGAACTTTCAGGTGTGCTGTTAAGTCTCCAATATGTGCTTTCTCCGTTTTCTTTAATTGAGCACTTAGTGCTATGAACTTTCCTCTTAGCCCTGCTTTCATTGTGTCCCATAGGTTTGAGTATGTTGTGTCTTGATTTTCATTAAATTCAAGGAAGACCTTAATTTCTTTCTTTATTGCTTCCTTAACCCAGGGATAATTCAGTAGTTGACTGTTCAACTTCCACGTGTTTGTAGGCTTTCTGTTGTTCGAATTGTTATTGAATTCTAACTTTTTTCTGTGGTGATCTGACAAGACACAGGTGGTTACTAATATGTTTTTGTATCTGTGGAAGTTACCGAATATGTGGTCAATTTTTGAGAAGGTTCCATGGGCTGCAGAGAAGAAGGTATATTCTTTCCTTTTTGGGTGGAATGTTCTATAGATATCTGTTAAGTCCATTTGATTCATTACCTGTAGTAATTCTCTTATTTCTCTGTAGAGTTTCTATTTGATTGACCTGTCCATTGGTGAGAGAGGTGTGTTGAAGTCTCCTACTATTAGTGTGTGAGGTTTGATGACTGCCTTGAGTTCTAAAAGTTTTTCTTTTACATAAGTTTTTCTTTTACATAATTTTATATTAGAGACATAGATAGCCAGGATTGAGACTTTGTCCTGATTAATTGTTCCTGTTATGAGTATGAAATGTCCATCTCCATCTCTTCTGATTGATTTTATTTGAAGTCAGTTTTGTTAGATATTAGAATGGCCACACCTGCTTGTGTCTTAGGGCCATTTGCTTGGAAAACCTTTTCCCAACCCTTTACTCTGAGTAGATGTCTATCTTTGTGGTTGACGTGTGTTTCTTGTAAACAGCAGAATGTTGGATCCTGTTTTCGTATCCAGTCTCTTAGTCTGTGCCTTTTTATAGATGAGTTGTGTTCATTAATATTAAGTGATATTAATGACCAGTGGTTGTTGATTCCGGTTATTATTTTTGTGTGTGTGTGTGTGTGTGTGTGTGTGTGTGTGTGTGTAGTAGAGTTTGTGTGTTTCTCTTCTTTGAGTTGTGGTTGTGAAGGGTCACTAGTTGTCTGGGTTATTGTAGGCAGTGATGGCAATGTTGGATTCCTTGGGTTGCGATTTTCCTTCTATTATTTTCTGTAAGGCTGGATTTGTGGCTACGAACTGTTTAAATTTATTTTTGTCCTGGAATATTTTGTTTTCTCCATTGATGGTAAACGATAGCTTGGCTGGGTATAGTAGTCTGGGTTTGCATCCATGGTCTCTTAGTTTCTGCAGTACCTCTATCCAGGATCTTCTGGCTTTCATGGTTTCCATAGAGAAGTCTGGTGTAAGCCTGATTGGTTTACCTTTATAAGCCACTTGACCATTCTCCTTTGCAGCTCTTAATATTCTTTCTTTAATCTGTATGTTTTGTATTTTGATTATTATATGGTGAGGGGATTTTTTTGATCCAGTCTATTCAGTGTTCTGTATGCTTCTTGAACCTTCATAGGAATATCGTTCTTTAGATTTGGAAAGTTTTCTTCTATAATTTTGTTGAATATATTTTCTGGGCCTTTGATCTGCAGTTCTTCTCCTTCTTCAATTCCTATTATTCTTAGATTTGATTTTTTTATTGTGTCTCAGATTTCCTGAATGTTTTGTTAAGAGAATTTGTTGGATTTGCCGTTTTCCTTGACCAGAGCATTTATTTTCTCTATGGTATCTTCAGAATCTTAGATTCGTTCTTCTATCTCTTGTATTCTATTGGTTATGCTTGATTCTGTAGTCTCCGTTCATTTACCTAGGTTTTCCATATCCAGCCGGTTCTCAGTTTGTGTTTTCTTCATTGCCTCCATTTCAGTTTTCAATTCTTGAACTGTTTCCTTTACCTGTTTGATTGGTTTTTCTTGGTTTCTCAGGGTATCATTCACGGATTTACTTAGTTCTTTAAACTTTTTGTTATATTTCTCATCCATTTCTATACTCATTTCTTCAAACTTTTTGTTATACTTCTCATCCAATTCTTTAAGGGAGTTATTCATATCCTGTTTAAGGGACTCTATTGCTTTCATAATGGCACTTTTTTCCACTTCTTCTGGATTAAGGTGTTCAAGTCCTTCTATTGTAGGGTCGTTGGGATCTGGTGTTTTCATGTTGTTTTTCAGATTGTTGGAAGAGATCTTGCCTTGGCGTCTGCCCATCTCTTCTTTCAAATGCTCTCTATTGGAACTTCTGGTACTGGGTCAGGTTCCCTTGTTGGGCAGAGACTTCACTGACAGAATGCCCACCTTTCCTCAGGCAGGCTATTGAAGCACAGGCACTCCCTCTTTCTGGGATATGCCTACAGCACAGGCCCAGTGAGCAAGGCAGCTGAGCTGTGGAAATTTTATGGCCCCAGGGGGAAGGGAGAAATATAGGAATTTGTACCTGGATGGAAGCTGGGATGGCAGGCAGGAGAGCTTAGCAGGGTGGGTCCAGCCCTGCAGGGTCTATGGGGTTGGGGAAAGCCCAAGCTCCTCCTCGCCGGGCCCCTGCCGTGGGCCCGAAGCAAACTCACCCCTCCGATGGCCCTCTCTCCATGGTCATTTTTATGGGTATCACAGTCTTTCCCTGGTATATCCAGCTATCACGGGATGGGTCATAATCCACTCCTAGCTTCTGAATAAGATCTAAGTCCTCCTTATCATAGTCCCTGGTGGGGGACTTGGGAGCCTTTCCCGTCTCAGAAAGGATGGTAACAGTCAAGAGCTGAGGTCCAAGGGCAGCCTGCCTAGCTGTTTCATCAGCCAGGTGATTTGCTTTGGCCTCGGAACTATTCCCTTTTTGGTGTCCTGGGCAATGCATAATACTCAGTCTCACAGGCAAAAATCGGGCCTTTAGCAGCGCCAAAATTTCTGCCTTATTCTTGATTTCTTTTCCCTCCGATGTTAGTAGTCCCCTTCTGCGATATATTTCTCCATGTATATGAGCTGTTGCAAAAGCATATCAGCTCTCCGTATAAACATTAAGTTTCTTACCTGCTGCCAGTTGGAGTGCCTGTGTCAGGACGATGAGCTCCTCCCGCTGAGCAGAGGTGCCCCCTTCCGGCAGGGGCAACAGGATGACAGGGTTGAGATTCACCATGGGTCCAAATTGAATTCGGTCAGCGTCCAGAAGTAGAGACTGATAATGAGTTAGGCTAGCATTTGATAACCAATGGTCAGGTAGCTGACGAATAATGGACTCAATGGCATGCAGCGCCAGTATAGTCATCGGCTGCCCCAAGGTCAGTTTGCCGGCATCTTTGTTTAGGACTGTGATAGCGGCTACCATTCTCAGTCATGGGGGCCATCTGGAAGCCACTGGATCTAGTTTTTTGGACAGGTAGGCAATGAGGCGCTTCCATGGTCCAAGTTTCTGTGCTAAGACCCCTTTTGCAAAGCCTTGTTTTTAGTCTACAAAAAGCTCAAAGGGCTTAGTGATATCAAGCAGGCCCAAGGCAGGAGAGGAGAGGAGGGCTCGTTTAATCGTATCAAAGGCTCGCTGCTGTTCCTCAGTCCAAATAAATGGGCAGTCCTGTTTAGTCAGTGGATAGAGGGAGGCTGCTATTTCTGCAAATCCTGTGATCCACAGTCAGCAGAACCCTGCTGTCCCCAGGAATTCCAGCAGTTAGCAGTGGGTTTGGGATGCAAGATATAGTTTCTTTTCACTCAACTGTCAGCCAACATTGGCCATCCCATAATTTATATTCCAAATAAGTGACCTCAGTGCGACCGATGGGGGCCTTTTTGGCAGAGGCCCTGTAGCCCATCTGTCCCAGGGTCTGCAGAAGGGCCCCCGTACCTGCACTGCAGTCTTGTTCAGTTGAGGCGGCTAGCAGGATGTCATCCATGTATTGAAGCAGAATCAGGATGGATGCCAAATCCGAAAGTCTGCCAGGTCATGATGCAAAGCCTCATGAAAGAGGGTGGGAGAATTCTTGAACCCCTGGGAGAGGCAGGTCCAGGTTAATTGTCCTGAGATTCCCAGGTCAGGGTCTTTCCACTCAAAGGCAAATAGGGGTTGACTCAGTGGATTTAGTCTCAAACAAAAGAAGGCATCTTTTAAATCCACAACTGTGTACTGAGAATGAGTCGGTGGCAATGTGCTAAGTAAATTGTAAGGATTAGGCACTGTGGAGTGGAGATGTCTTCCACCCATTTATTAACTTCCCAGAGGTCCTGGACTGGGTGATAATCCCCATGCCAGGCTTCTTTATTGGCAAAAGAGGAGTGTTCCAAGAGGATCTGCAAGGGGTCAATATTCCCTGATCTAAGAGTCTCTTTATATGAGGCCTGATTCCCTGGTAAGCCTCATTAGACATGGGATATTGTTTAAGAGAGACTGGTGTTGCCGTGGCCTTTAATTCTATGATCAAGGGGGACTCCTGAATTGCTAGCCCCATGCCCCCAGTTTCAGCCCAAGCTAGTGGGTAGTCCTCGAGTCATGTGTCTAAATCATCTTGGGTTTCTTGTGGTCTATCATAAAGCCGATATTCCTCCTCTAGATCGAGGGTTAATATTTGGAGGGGGGCCCCATTTGGGTCTGATATACTGGCTCTGCTCTCCTCCAAATGAATTTGAGTCTTTAATTTCATCAATAAGTCTCTTCCCAGTTGTAGGTATGGGCAATCAGGCACATGCAAAAAGGAATGGGAGACTTTATCTGTTGACAAGTGTACCTTCCGTTCAGTGGTCCAGCGGTATTGCTTTCCACCAGTGGCTCCCTGCACCCAGGTGGTGCGATCACTGAGTGGTCCAGGCACTGGGTGAGAACTGAATGTTGAGGTCCAGTGTCCACTAGGAAGGTAACTGGCTGCCCCCCAACATTAAGAGTTATCCTGGGCTCAGGGGGGAGCTCCTGACCTTAACTTCCCTAGTCTTTATCCAGGGCCAAAAGGGCTGATTGCGTCTCCGATTTCCTGGGTCTTTTAGGGCAATCTTTGACCCAGTGTCTTTTTCTTTGCAGTAGGCACACTGGCCATGATCTACCCTGGGCCTCCTATTATTTCCCAGTCTCTCTGTTCTCCCTGTATTCTGGTTGGCCTGTACTACAGTGGCCAAGAGCCTACTTAGATCTCTGTTGCGCTTCTGATCTCATGCATTTTCTCTTTCCTCTGCTTCTTTCCTAAGCTTCTCCTCTCTCTGCTCTGTCTCCCTATGTATTCTGTCTTCTCTCTCTTCGCGAGTCTCCCTTTCATTAAAATACGCTCAGCTTCCCTCAACAATTCCTGCAGATTATATCCTTGAAGATTTTCTAGCCTTTGCTACTTATTTCTGATGTCTGGCACAGATTGCCAAATGAAAGACATAGAAATGCTTACCCCTTGATCTGGGCTGTCAGGATCATATGGGGTGTACATGCGATAGGCTTCCTTTAATCTCTCAAGGAAAGCCGTGGGAGACTCTTCCGATCCCTGCATCACCTGCTTTACCTGGGCCAAATTAGTAATGTGGCGTCCAGTGCCCTGGAGGCCCGCTATGAGCAAATGACGGTAAAGGCATAGGTGCCCCCTACCTGCATCCGTGATAAAGTCCCAGTTGTGACGGGGAAGGGGGAAGGCATCATCAATGTCATTGGGTAACTGGGTCGGCCTTCCATCATCTCCTGGAACATTCTTCCAGGCCTCCAAGAAGACCCTCTGTTTCTCCTCAGAGGTGAGGAGAGCCTGTAAAAGCTGCTGGCAATCATCCCAGGTGGGCTGATGAATTAACAGTAGGGACTCAATTAGATTAGTTAGAACTACAGGATCTTTGGAAAATGGAGGGTTATGCTGTTTCAAATTGTAAAGGTCTGAGGCAGACAAGGGTCAATATTGCTGTTGCCCTCCAGCCCCTTGGCGTAAGGGAAAGGCTTAGGAAGTGCCTCCCAAAGGGTGTCATTCCCTGTGACCCCTGAGTCGTCCTGCAACAGGGGAATTGGGTGGTGGTGGGGAGTCAGTGACGGCATCAGGCCTCTCAGGTTCTGCCTGTGGGGTTGTAGTCGGGGCGGCAAGTATTGGTGCTGGAATAGGAGGAGGCGGGTGGTACGGAGGGTGTTTTTCTGTCAGTAAATCCATCAATGGGGATTCGCTGTCTGGGTGTAAGATAGGTTTCTGGCCCTTCCTGGTCACGGTGGGATAAAGAGAGGAAACGGGAAAATGGGGGGTGAGGCGGGGGAGCAGTGGGGAGTGGAGAAGGGATAGGTGGATCAGCAGGAGCAGCTGAGGGAGGGGCAGCAGGGACTGGAGGAGGGAGAGGTGGGTACTGAAGCGGCACGGAGGCCGAGAGGTGGGAGGGGTGGAGGTAAGGATTTAGGGGGGAGGAAAGGGGCAACCCATGAAGGGGGGTTGCAAGCTAAGCTCTCCCAAGTTATGATGTAGGCAACCTGGTCAGGATGTCCATGGGGTCTTTTATCAAAGACCTTTTCTTTAACCTGCAAAATAGTAGTGATGTTAAAAGTTCCATCTCTCGGCCAGCCCACGTTAAATGTAGACCATTCCGAGGAGCAGAGAATCTGCCATTTCTTCTTCTTCACTTCGACCGACTGGCCCGATGCTCGGTCACTGACTTCACTCCAATGATCTAGAGTCAAACTTAGGGGTGTAGTTAAGGTCTGACCATCATTTCAAAATATAAAATTAAACATACAAACAATATAGACAGAACAATCAGACAGCCAGCAACAGAATGTGCAGCACGACTTCGGTGACAAACCTAAAGAACAAATTCAGACGGTGAAGTGGCAACTTCACCCTGCAGACGCACGAATCCCTCAGATTCGCACCGAGCCCCGAAGAATCAGGCTCCCCAGACCTCTGGAGCATTCCGCAGTGTGGAGGGGGAGGAGTCTGGGCTCGTCAGCCCCTCCTCAAGGCCACCTCAAATGCCAAACGGCAAGGGATCTGAGCAGATTTACAGATGCTGCGCAACAGGGTTAAGACAAAAACAAACGGAGAACAAATAATCAAACAGACAAGGATTAACAGATGCTGGCCAGCTTACCTCCCAGTGGGCTCTGGGTGGGTCTGGGCAAGGGTCTCCAAATCCAGGACAAGCCCCTAAATGAAAGATACCTGATTCGGGTGTTCTCCCCTCGGGGACCTTGATGCCCAAGATCAGTCTGCACTGGATGCAAAAACAAGAGGTATTTTTATTTGTTCACATGGGCGCCCATGGACGCTGCAACTTTCGGGTAGCTGAGCGTGCTGGGCTAGATTCGGAACTGGTTATATAGCAAGAAGCGAGCTTGCAGAAGCAGAAGCAGAAGACAATACAAAGAATCAATGACATGAACAGTTTTTTTTTTGAGAAAATGAACAAGATAGACACTCCCTTACACAAACTAACCAAAGGCAGAGAGAGAACATTCAAAAAAATAGATATGAAAAGAATGACATAACAGAATAATAAAAAAATCCAGAGAATCATACCAGGTCATACTATATAAATCTGTACTCCACAAAATTGGAAAATGCAAAAGAAATATACAATTTTATGAATAGGTACCACATACCAAAATTAAATCAAGACCAGGTAGACAATTGTAATAGACCTATAATCTGCAATGAAATAGAAGAAGTCATCAAAAGTCTTCCAAACATGAAAAATATCCCATGACTGGATGCTTTTATGCAGAATTTTATCAGAACGTCAAGAAGAACAAATACCTATACTCCTTAAAATGTTCCACGTAGTAGAAATGGAAGGGACATTGCCAAACTCTTATGAGGCAAAAGTTTCCCTGATACTGAAACCTCACAAAGACTCAAACAAGAAAGAGAATTATGATCAATCTCACTCATTAACATAGATATACAAATAATAAAATACCGACAAACTGAATCCAAGAATACATCACAAAAAAAGAAAGAAAAGTAACGACCATGATTATATTTTGACTTCATCCCAGAGATGCAAGAATGGTTCAACATATGAAAATCTATCAATGTAATCTACCATGTAAATAAAGTGAAAAAATATAATCATCTCATTAGATGCTGAAAAAGAATTCAACAAAACCCAACACCCCTTAAAGATAATGTTTTTGGAGAGATCAGGTTTACAAGGAACATATCTAAACATAATAAAAGCAATAAACATCAAGCCAACAGTCACCATCAAATTAAATGGAGAGAAATTCAAAGCGATTCCACTAAGATCAAAACAAGATAAGGCTGTCCACTTTATATCTATTCAATATAGTTCTTGAAGTTCTGACTAGAGCAATAAGACAACAAGAGGAGATCAAGGGGATTCAAGAAAGAAGTCAAGCTTTCAATATTTGCAGATGATATCATAGTATATACTAGTAACTCCAAAAACTCTACCAGGGAACATCTACAGCTGATACATACCTTCAGGAATGGGATAGGATACAAGATCAACTAAAAAAAAATCAGTAGCCCTCCTATATACAAATGATAAAGAGGCTAAGAAAGAAATAAAAGGAATGTCACCCCTCACAATAGCCACAAAAAAAAACCCATAACACATCTTGGGGTAACACTAACAAAAGAAGTGAAAGACCTGTTTGACAAAAACTTTAAGTCTTTGAAGAAAAAAATTTAAGAAGACTCTGGAATATGGAAGGATCTCCCATGTTCTTGGATAGGTAAGGTCAACATAATAAAAATGGCAATCCTACCAAAAACAATCTATTGATTCAATGAAATCCCTGTCAAAATTCTAACACAATTCTTCACAGAGCTTAAAAGAATAATCAACTTCATATGAAAAAACAAAAAACCCAGGATCGTAGAAACAATCCTGTATAATGAAGGAAATTCTGGAGGTATCACCATCCCTGACATTGCTCTATTATTGAGCTATAGTAATGAAAGCAGCTTGCTATTAGCATAAAAACAGACAGGACAACCAATGGAATGGAATCAAAGACCCAGATACTAATCAGGTATATATGTACAATGGAGTGTATGTAGAGACCAGAGTGTTTAAGATAGGGTCTTTTTTCGCTGTTATCAATTTGTTGGTAAAGGTAGGTGATTTGTGGGTTTCTAGGGATTTTCTTTCTCCCCCTCTCACTTTGATATAGGAGCACTCTACTTATAGTAGTATTGCTGCATCAGTATTTACATGGATTCACAGAATTGAACACAGATATTTGTGCCTAAGTGACAAGCACTTTACCATTAAACCATCTCCTTAGACAAAACATTACCATCTCTTTAATTTTCCATTATATATGTGTGCTTTTTTGTGTTTTCCATTTATATATGTGTGCAAAAGTCCCTACGTCTACTCTGAAGAAACTTAGCAGTTCTAAAGTACAAAGTTATTTGGAATTTTTCTCAGGTTTTGATTCAATGAATATGTTCTCATTTATCCTATAATAAAAATTATACTTTCTGGCATATATACAATTCTATGCTGAGAGTTTTTACTTTGATACTACACATCACTGATCATAATTTTGCATAATTTCTGTATGAATCTGCTGCAATTATAATCTTTTTCTTATCTTTAAGAGTGAAGGACTTTTTTATCTTTGATTTTTTTTATAATATGGTTTTAATGTGTCCAAGTATATTTGTTTGTGGATTAAAACTCCTTCCGTTGTTCATACAAAAAGATTCTCTTCTTGAATCTGAGATTTTATATCATTCATTATTTTAAAATACCCAGCAGTTCCTCTTCCAATATTTCTTCTGGCATCTTTATTTTTTCTCCTTCTAAGGATGCAATGGCACATCAATTACAGTGTTAAAATACTGCTGCTCTATTCATATTTTCTGTAGAAACAGGTGAAAGTTTCTTGGGTGAATGTTTTCTTTTCATTTTTATCTGGTTTTAATTTACTTTTATGGTCCCACCTATAAGTCTCTCAATTCTTTTCATATCCTGCCCAAGAAGACCCTGGTTTACTTTCCAGCACGCTCATGGAAGTTCCAGATTCAGGGATCCAACATACTCCTCTGGCATTCATGAGTACTAATAATATGAGTGGTGAGTTTCCATATTGAAAGTAAAGCACTCATAAATGAAAAATACATGAATCTCAAAAGAATGGTGTACCCATTCTCTGTATTTTCTTTCCTGTGTCCCTTTAAGCATTAGTATTCTCTATTTTGTTTATTTCTATTAAATATAATATATAGATTTTACTGTTTTTTCCTTTTCGACTCACATTATTGTTTATAATTATGCCTTTTGCCAGTAAATTCTCAGTTAACAAAGTAATTTTTATTGAATCAATTATTGTAACTCCAGAAATTTTAAATACCACATCTGCTTTGCTACAATGAAATTAAATTTTCATTTATGATAATGTCTATATAGATTAAAAGATCACAGACAAAAGACTCATTTCTATTATTGTAAGAAGTGCTTGATTTGTATCAGCCCAGTATATGGTTTTATCTTAAGTGGAAAAACTATAACAATTATAACTTTCTTCTTTTTTGGTGAAAATAGATTCTTTCCTCATACAGTATATCCCAACCACAGTTTCCTTTCCCTCTACTCCTTCCAGTTCCTTGTCCATCTTCCCTCTCCCTCAGACACTCCAACACCCCACACCCACTTAAGAAAAAAATCAGGCCTCGAAGAGAAGATAGTCAAACAGGAAAAAGCAAGATACAGTAAGACAAAGTAAAAGTCCTCTTATTAAGTCTGCACAAGGTAATCCAATAGGAGGAAAAGAGTCCCGAGAGAAGGTAAAAGAGTCAGAGATACATCTGCTCCCATAATTAACAGTACAAAAGCAAAGCAGAACAAACAAACAAACAAACAAAAATATCATCAAGCTAAAGAATCCATAACATGTTAGTACAGGAAATGCTTTATGCTTGTCACTTCAGTTTCTGGGAGTCCAGATAAACCTTGCTTATATTACTTGGTGGTCAATGTTGTCTTGGTGTCCTTCATCCCCATTGGCTATCAAAACCTTGCTTTCTCTTCTTCTACAGGGTTCTCTGATCTCTGAGATGGGGACCATGATGGAGATCTTCAAAGTAGAAATCTCTCCAAATTATATCTGGCTGTGGGTCTCTGTATCCACTTCCATCTCCTGCCAGAGTAAGCCTCTCTGATGACAACTGGACGAAGCACTGATATATAAGTAGAGCAAAGTACCATAAGACATTAATTCATTGATTTTGCTTTGTTTCGTTTTTGTCAGTCATGTTTGGTTCTTCTCCAGGTCTTTGGTCTATCCAGTCTTTGGTGCCTGACTATCCAGGAAGTGTAGGGTCTGCACTCCCTCTGGTGGCATGAGACTCAAAATAAACCAAACATTGAGTGGCCACTCCCAGAAGTTCTGAGCACTGTTCCCCAGCACATCTTGCAGGTAGGATAGATTGTAGGTTTCGAGTTTTGTAGCTGGGTAAGGGGACAGGTTTCTCTTTCTGAGGCTCGCAGAGCATCCTTTTGTATCAAAGAGACTAGAATTTCGAGGTGAAGGCTCCAGTCTAACCGTGTTTGCTCAACTAACTGTGTGGATATTGTCCTTGGTACTCGGATCCCATTATCAGCTTTCAGAGAACTACTTTCTATCGTAATGTCAACCTGGGTTGTTTAGGTGTCTCTACAGGACCTCTTGGTGAACAACTCAACTGAATGCAGCGCAGTCCCACCATAGGAAGTCTTGTTTGACTACAAAACATGATCAGTTCAGACTTTGTAGCTCAATACTTGGATTCCTGCTGGAGTCACTCTCATAGATTCCAGAAAGTTTCCACTGCACTAGGTTTCCATAACATCCAACACGTGCTCCAATTCTGTCTCTCCCCACACTTCCTTCATACCTCTACGTACCCACCTAATATACTCTGCTTTTGTCCCAATGTGTTCCCACTCTACCCACAAAGTTTATTCTATTTTCCCTTCTAGGTCTGCCAATACTGGCCATCTCTGTCTGGACTCTCTCTCTCTCTCTCTTCATTTAGTGTTAGCTACTATGTGATATCCCTATGAAGACTCCCAGCTTCTTGCAATCTGTCCATAAAACCCTATACTCTTTCCCCCTCTCAGAGTGATCCATGCACTCCTCCTGAACCCCTCCTCTGTACCTGACTTCTCTGGGTCTGTAAATTATAGCTTTTTTAGTTATTTGCCTAAAATTATAGCTTTTTTTGTCATTTGCCTAAAATCTAATAAAAATCTAATATCCTTTTATACATGAATACATAGCATATTTGTCTTTCTGGGTCCAGGTTGTGACACACAGGATGTTTCTAGATCCATCCTTTTGTTTGCAAATTTCATTGTGACATTTTTAACAGCTGTGTAATACTCCATTGTGTAAATGCACTGCATTTTCTTTATCCATTCTTTCCCTAAAGGACATCTAGATTGGTTCCAGTTTCTTGCCACAATGAACATGGTTGAGCAAGTGTTCTTGTGGTAAGATGGATCATACTTTGGGTATATAAATACCTAAGAATAGTGTAGTTGAATCTTGATAGATCATTTACCAATATTCTGAGGAACCACCATATTGATTTCCCTAGTGGCTGTATAAGATTGCACTACCACCAGCAAAGGAAGAGTGTTCTCCCAACATGGCTGAGGAAGGTAACTTGTGCTCCATATCCTCACCACATAAAATGTCATTTGTGTTTTTGACACAAATGGTGTAAAATGCAATCTCAAAGTTTTGATTTGCATTTTTTTTGATTACTAAAGATATTGGATATCTTTTTTCATGTTGCTCAGCAATTTGCAATCCTCTATTAAAAATTCTCTGTTTAGATCTATACCTCGTTTTTACCTGGATTATTTAATTTTTTATAACTAATTTCTTGACTAATATATGTATTTTGGATATTAGAATTCTATCTGATGCAGATTTGGTAAGTTTGTTTCCCATTCTGTAGGCTGTCTATTTTTCCCAATGATGGGGTGGCTTTGCCTAAGGGAAGTTTTTCAGTTTTATGAGGTCTTATTTATTAATTGTTGCTCTAAGTGCCTGTGCTATTAGTGTTATGTCCAGAAACTTGTCTCCTGTACTAATGCATCCAATGTTTGTCCCCTATTTATTCTATCAGGTTTATATGTCTGGTTTTATATTGAGGTCTTTGATCCACGTGGCCTTGAGTTTTGTGCAGGGTGATAAAAATGTACCTATTTGCATTCTTCTACATTCAGTCATCCAGTTTAATAAACATCATTTGTTGAAGATGCTTTCTCTTTTTTCCAGTGTGTATTTCTGGCTTCTTTACTAAAAATTGAGTTTTTATTTAAGTTTGTGTTTCAATTCAACTCCATTCAATTCAGTTCCATCAATGTGTCTGTCTTTATGTCGCTACCATGTGCTTTTTGTTACTATAGCTCTGTAATAGAACTTGTAGTCAGAAATTGTGATAACCCCAGCAGTTTCTTTATTGTTCAGGATTGTTGGAATTTTGAGGGGATTGTACTGACTCTATAGCCTTCAGAGGACCGGATGAGGCCCTCAGCATGTAAGGGACAGTTGTGTAGGTTGGTCTGCTTGAAGGGCCCCTGGCAGTGTGACCAGGATCTAAATATTGTGCATGAGCTGGCTTTTTGGAGCTAGTATGGAATCTTTACAATTTTTTATGTGTACACTTACTGCTATAGACTCTCCTTTTAACATCTCTTTCATCATGTTTCAGTATGTGGTGTCTTCATTTTCACTGAATTCTAGAAAGTGTTCAATTACCTTATTGGTCTTCACCTCTTATTCAATCAGTAGAGAGTTGTGCAGTTACCATGAGCTTGCAAGCTTTCTATCATTTCTATTGTTCTTGATATCAGCTTTAATAGGTGGTGATCTGATAGGATATAGGGAGTTATTTCAATTTTATTCTATCGAGAGCTGCTTTGTGTCTGAGTATGTGTTCAGTTTTGGAGAAAGTTCCCCGAGGTACTGAGCTGAAGAAATATTCTTTTGTGTTTTGATGGAATGTTCTATAAATATCTAACAGGTTAATTCGGTTTATAACGTCAGTTAGTTCAAGCATTTCACTCTTAAGTTTCTTTATGGATGACCTGTCTGTTACTGAGTGAGGCCTCATACTATCTGTGCACGGGGGTCAACATGTGATTTAGGTTGCAATAGTGTTGTCTTTACCAAGTTGGTCACCCTTGTGTTTGGAGCATAGAATTTAAGATTTGAAATATATCTAATCTTGGTTTTCCTTTGATGAATACAAAGTGTTTGTTTTTGTTTGAAGTCTGTCTTGTTAGATATTAAATGACTACACTAGCTTGCTTCTTAGGTCCATTTGCTTGGGATACCTTTTTTTTTTTCAACTCTTTACTCTGAGGTAATGTCCTTTCTATGAACAGTGCTTCTCTGTGTATCTCTAGCTATCCTAGAACTCACTTTGTAGAATTCAAGGGTGGCCTTGAAATCACAGAGATCCCCAGGTGCCTCTGCCTCACTGAGTGTTGGGATTAAAGGCATGTGCCACCACCACCCAACTAGCAATGTCTATTCTTCATGTTGAGGTTTGTTTCCTATGCGTAACAGAAAGATAGATTCTGTTTTCTCCTCCTTTCTATAAATCTGTGTCTATTGGGAATTTAGCACAGTGATACTGAGAGATAGCAGACCAATGTTTGTTGATTCTTGTTATTTTATTGTTGTTGTTGTTGATGGTGGTGGTGGTGATGTGTGTGTGTGTCATTCACTTCTTAGATTTGTTGGTATGTGCTTATTGTGGTTTCACGTGTGTAGTTAATCTTCTTGGTTTATTTTCTTTCCTTTTAGCACCTATAAATATATGTTGCTTAAAATAGATTTTTGTCTTGCACTATCTTATTTTCTCAATCTATTGAGACAGAAAGTTTTTCTGGGATTAGTAATCTGGGCTGACATCTGTGAAATCAGAATCTGCAGCACATCTGTCCAAGCTCTTCTGGATTTTTGAAAATCCTTGAAAATTCAGGTGCAATTCTTATAAATTTGTATTCATATTTTACTTACTTTATTTTTCCTTTTTTGCAGCTTTTAATAATCTTTATTTGTTCTTTAAGTTTAGTATTTTGATTATTATGTGGCAAGGGAACTTTCTTTTCTGGTCCAAGCAATTTAATGTTCTGTATGATTCTTGTATATTTATATCCATCTCATTCTGTAGCTTATGAAAATAGATAATTTAAAAAATATTTTCTGGTCCTTTGAACTGGTATTATTCCACTTCCTCTATTCCTATTATCTTAGTTTTAATCTTTTCTTTGTGTCCCAAATTTCCTGGATGTTTTGTGTCAATAGTTTTCACATTTAACATTTCCTTTTACCAATGTATCCATTTAATCTTTCATATAATGAATTCCTAAAATTTTCTCTTTCATCTCTTGTATTTTGCTGGTGAAGCTTGCTTCTGTAAAACCTTTTCACATACTTAAAAATTTTCATTTTCAGAATTTTCTCAGTCTGTGTTTTCTTATTGTTTCTAATTGCATTATCAGGTCTTGAAATTTTGCTTGTTTCTTTCAACTATTTATTTTTTTTTTGTATTATTTTTGTTTTTTTGGCTTTCTTTGCAGGATTTATTAATTTTCTCCTATTGTTTGTGTTTTTTTGGATTTCTATAAGGGATTTATTAATTTCTTCTATAAGGACCTCTATCATCTTCATATGGCTGGTTTTAAGGTCTTTTTCTAGGGCTTCACCTTTGTTGGACTATTCAGGGCTACTGTTGTGACCTAGCTGGGTTCTGGTGGATAGTTACTGCCTTGGCTGTTTTTTATCGTCTTCTTAATTGGGCATCTGGGTTTGGGTGATTATACTTGCTGTTTCTATTTTCTGGGTTTATATTTTTAAAGGGAGTGTTTTGTTCCTTGGTTTCTGTTTACTCTCTGGATTTTCAGAAAGTTTGTTAGCTGTGTGTTGCCTATTTTACTGGACTCTTTGGTTGGTGTGTTCAGAAGGAACTGGTGTTGGAAGATGGAAGAAGGGAAGGTCAGGAGAGGAAAGCTTGTTGCAGGACAAGGGGGAACCCTGAAATTTGGATCTAGGGGTGCAGAGAGTGGAAAAGGACCCTGGGCAGCCTACCTGGTCTTCTGGGAAGAATGGCCTATGATTGATCATTGGGTGTCTGCCTTGGGTGCTGGGACAAAGAAATGAGGCAGGAAGGAAAATCAACAATGGGGGTGGGCAAATTGTTCTTTGGGACTCACAGAGATGTGGACATGGGGGAGGGGAAGTTGCAACTGGTGCTCTGATGCTATGCTAGGAGCAACGCTGAGAATTGGATTTTTGGTAACAAAGATAGTAAATAAAATTCACAAGTGCCCAACTGTTCTTCTGTCCATGACTTAACTTTCAAATAAGGAAGTAACCATTTCTGATTTATGAGAGTCTGCTTGTTTGTTTCCTTGCCACCTGACTCCTGAAATAACCACACAAACTGTATTAATTAAATCACTGCTTGGCAAGTAGCTCTAGATTTTTTATTGGTTAGCTCTTAAATATTAATTTAAACCATTTCCATTATTTTATATTTTACCACAAAACTCGTGGTCTTCTGGCAAGATTCTAGCATGTCTGTCTCTACTGGTGGCTCCATGCCTTCTCCCTGACTCCACCTCCTTTCGTTCAGCATTCAGTTTAGTTTTCCCCACCTAGCTCTATACCCTATCACGAGCTCAAGACAGTTTCTTTATAACCAATGAAATTCACAGCATACAGAGGGGAATTCCACATCACATTTCATTAACAATATGAATCTAGATGCCCTTGGAAGCCAGATGGGAGAGTCAAATCCCCTGAAACTGGAGGAACAAGTGACTATGGCCCATCTGATATGGGTGCTAGTAAGTGAATCTTGGTGTTCTGCAAGAGAAATGCATACTTGCATTCTTATCTACTGGGCTATCTCTCTACCTTCTCGTGGGATGTTTCATAATATGTGTGCATTTTTGTAAATGTATGTGTGTATATATGCATATATACATGAACACACAAACACTCACATACTTACATACACATATGTACAAACACACACACACATACACACACAAATAGCTTTTGGTTTATGTGTTTCTTAGATATGGTCTTTGTCTTGCTATATATCACAAGCTGACCTCAAATTCAAAATTTTTACAGCTCAACTTCCACAGTACTGGGATGACAGTTGTGAACTACACTTGAATAGCAATCATTTTAAAAGTAAATTTTGCTTTCTTTTACAAAATGCCTTTATATAAGATATCCAAGCTAAAGACAAATAACAAATGCATTCTAGCTCTAACTGCGCTATAAAGAAGAGAAATAGAGCAAAAGATAAAATATGACCCATCCCTAAGCCTCTGACTGTCCTGTCTTACCGTGGAATTCGTATACGGTATTTCTGAGGGATGTACCTGGTAGAGGTAGTGGGGTAAGGAAAGAACTTGATGAAATGACTTAGAAAAGGATCTATTATATAACTTATGCAATCATTGCCTTTAATAAAACACAAAAGAGTTCAGAAGTAAAAAATATTTTGAATAATGTCAAAGTATCATAGAGTCCAAAAATGGCTTTGTATGTAATGTTATCCACATACCAAGTGTCAGGGAACTCTGCACCTGATATTTAGCATATGGCATAAAGGAAACAGGATGAGAAGAACTAATAAATGAGTAGTGCATCAAATCAACTCTAGGAAAGTAAAAACCCAGGGAGGTCAATTTAATATTTTAGTATAATTGTTCTTTATCGATCACACATCACAGAGCTACTTTCTATTTCATTACTGTGATATGTTTTGACTAATTGAAATTTACTGTGTAGCCCAGGCTAGCCTGGAGCTTATGGCAATTCTCTTGCTTCAGCCTCATGATCATTTGGATTATAGGGATGAAACACCATTACCTACTTCAAGGTCTGTAGAAATCCACTAAATAGTCAGGGTTTTAGAAATTAGCAAATGATATGTCCTGTCTGTTCATTAGTATTCCCTTCTTTATTTTGACAGCCTTGATTACATAATCTTTTGACTAAATTCAAGTCAATTCTGAAAGTGCTGCTGCTTCTTAAATCCAATATCTACTCATATACCATAAGAATAATCATATTGATATAGTTCATATTAAAAATGTATATTTCAGTTGGGTGGTGGTGGCACATGCCTTTAATCCCAGCACTGAGGAGGCAGAGATAGGTGGATCTCTCTGAAATTGAAAAAGTTCTTATCTAGCTAGTTCCAGGAAAGCTGAGGCTACACAAAGAAACCCTTTCTAAAAAACTAAATTTAACAAATAAACAAATATAAAATATTAAATATTTAAGAATTTAAAGAATGAAAAGATTGGTTTGTTTTCTATTTTTTTTCAAAATTAGGTTTCAAGTTGCTGTAGGATACCACTCTTCTACACTGTAAATATTTGTCACTAACATTGGTTTAATAAAACATTGAATATCAGTAGCCAGGCAGGAAGTATAAGTAGGGCAACCAGACTATGAGAATTCTGGGACGAGAAAAGGCAGAGAGTCAGTCATCAGCCAGACACAGAGGAAGCAAGATGAGACTGCCTTACTGAGAAAAGGTACCAAGCCCCATGACTAAACACAGACAAGAATTATGGGTGAATTTAAGTTGTAGGAGCTCATTAGTAATAAACCTGAGCAATAGACCAAATAGTTCATTATTAATATAAACCTCAGTGTGTTTAGTTGGGACTGAATGACTGCAGGACTGGGTGGGACAGAAACTTCTATCTACATCAAAACCACAAGCAAGACAGACATAGTGGCACAGACCTTGATTCTTCCTAGCACTTAGGAGTCTGGGAGTCCATGTCAGACAGATCTCTATGTGTTCAAGATCAGCCCGGTCTACAGAGTCAGTTCCAGGACAGCCAGGGATAGCTACATAGTGAGACCCTGCCTCTAAAAAAAATTGCCAAAAATAAAGATAGCGAATAAACAGAAAATATAGCATAAAATACTCATAAATATGTATTCACCTGATTTTCTTTCTTTCTAGTGTGCTACATTTAGATACAGCTTAGTAATCAGAGATTACTTTTTTGCTATTTTGTACTGAATTTATAGGTATGATTTCTTTCTGCTATGGCTTTCTGAAAATCATTAACTTCTTTCAGGCTCTTATTCAGTCATATCAGAGAGCCAAATCACCCTCAGTTAAATTTCCAGTGGAGGTAATCCTCTCTCCTTTGTATGACTAGCAAATTGGAAAGTAAAAAAAATTCTATAACCTAACAGCATGAAGATTAAGAGTAATGAAAATTTGTCAGACAATGCAGAAAATGACAAATGTTGGTTTTCAGAGGTATGGTTCCCATTAACTTTAATATAAATTGCTTGAGACAAATGGCAACATTTGGCATGTCTATTACTGTAAATGGGGGAGTTCTGTGTGCCCTTACTCTGATCTAGTTTGTGTACATTAGAAAGGGTAGAAAGAGGCTTTGTCTACTTAGTCAGTTCTCCGTTTCTAAAAGCTGTGTTTCCAAGGCTGGAGAGATGGCCCAGCAGTTAAGGGCAGGTAGGTTTTGTTCTTCTGGTGGGAGTAGTTCATAATCACATCAATACCAGCTACATGGAATTCTTCTGGTTACTGTACACACAGCAAACACATACAGAGATACATATTCATAATTAAAATAAAAAATAAATCTTTAAAACCTGAGTTTTAATTGTTCTTTTAATACACTATGGATGTTACATATGAAATATTTTGTCACTGTATCTGAGGTTGAAAGGAAAATGTTAAAATCTCATCTTTTCAATTTTTAGCATTTAACTTTAATTAATAGGATCAAATAAATCTTCAAAAATAATCTACTAGCCACTTGTCATATTATCTGCTATACAAGCTGAAATGCATTCTTACTATTTGCATTGCAAAATGTTTTCAGGTATAGGAAAATATTCTTATTTTGATGAACCAATTGTCAAAAGACATACAAGTAAAAATGACGATATATTGTAATCAATTTGTTCTTGAAATGACCCATATCTTTAAGTAATAATGTAGGTAGATATTTAAGTAAATGCCTTTATTTATTGAATTATACTGAATAGATGATTTTGCAATACAAATTTCAGGACAAAGCATACTTTTGAACTTAAAAAGGTATGTGAACACATGACCTGACAGTGAAAGAAAAAAATATATATGAAGACAAAACAAAACAAAACAAGCAAAGGTATCTATTTTCTTTTTTTTTGTTTGTTTGTTTTTATCAAGAAAGTATTTTTCTGTGTAGCCTTGGCTCTCCTGAAACTTGCTTTGTAAACCAAGCTGTCCTCTAACTGTTTCTGCCTGTTTCTGCCTCCTGAGTGCTGGAATTAAAGGCACACATCATGACCACCTAGCTCTATTCTTTTTAAGAAAAAATAGATTTGGAAATTAAAACATTAAAAGAGTCAAAGGTATCACTCTATGATAATAGACATCGATTTAGAAAGTGATAAATTAAGTACAAATATATATTCACATAATGATATACTATTCAATTGTATAAAAGTAGACTCTATCAAAAACAAACAAGCTTATACGTGTCATTCTTCCTGACTTCAAGCTTTGCTACAGAAATCTGAGTCCAACAGTCAATCACCATGTTGATGGAATATAGACACTGATTTCATTATAATTTTGTTCATCTGTAGCAAAATTTCTCAGGCATCTATGGGAGAAGGATCACAAGTTATGTCACAGTTCTAGACATTCCAGTCAATGGTCCCCTTGATTGGACACATAATCCTTCTATATCTGATTTGTGCCAAGATTTTGTGATTTTGTCATGAAGAAACATTGAACAGTATTAGCTTATTTTCTGCATCTACTGAGAAATAATATGCATGCCTTGTGTCCTTTCTCTTTTTCATGAGTTATATTACATTTATTGATTTATAGATAGAGAATCATCCTTTCATCCTTGTGATAAATCTCTTTTGATCATGACAAATGACGTTTTTGATATGCTGTTGGGTTTCATTTGGCAGTGTTTTATTGAGAAGTTTGCATCTGCATTCATTAGTCACAATGGCGAATCAATTTCTTTTCTTGTTATGCATTGTCTGTGGAATCACATTAAAACTAGCTTGGGAAAATGAAACTGTAGTTGTCTCCCTATCATTTATTTTCATGTATTTTCTTAATTCTTTAAGAAAATTTGGTATTTCTTCTTGAAAATTTGAGTGATTTGCACAATGAGGCCTCTTTTAAAGACATTTTGTTATTACTTGAATTCAATTTCTTGCTAATGGTCAATTTGGGTTGATTTGTGGTCAGTCATGAAATAGTGCATAATGATAGGCCCTGGAGATCCCTGCTGGGGAAGATGGGTCTCTCTGTTCCAATGATGACCCACACAGAAAAGATCAGGTCCTGGGGAGTCAGAACAGGGAAGCTGCAATACCTTTTCCACTGCAGGCTAACATAGGACCGAAAAACCTTTGTAGGCCACAATGGTGCCTACATGTCTTGTCCTGGGGAGGACAGCCATGGAAGAGGGGGGTAAAGCTTGCATATACTGCCGTGCCAGGGAATCGACCGGTCCTGGTGAGGCCAGCTGAGGCAGAGGGGAGTGGACCGCTGGCCTCACCAGGGCTGATCAAGCCCCGGGTGCTTTATCATATAAGCCTCACTCCACTCTGCCATGTCTGACCTCAACAAGCCTGGTTAATCTATGGCATGGCAGTACATGTAAACTGTGCCCTCCTTCTTCCATGACTGTACTTCCCAGGACAGGACAGGTCCTACCCTGGCCATGAAGTCTGGTCCAGCTTTGGACAGGACAGGCTTGGAAGAGGGACACAGTTTCTCTGACCTTGCTCTTTAGGGCCTGTCCAACCCAGCAGATGTCATTCAAGGAATAGGGAGCCGCTGTTTCCCTGGTCTAGCTCCTTGCTGACCCTGTGAAGACCAGACATGGAAGAGGTGTTCTACAGTTCTGTGACCTGCTCTTCTACTAATTGCATCCACTGGGTTGAATGAGTTCTGGGGAGCCATGCTAGAGAGGCTGTACCCCCATTTTCTAAGCCTGGCATTCACATGGCTTGGCAGACCATAGAGAGCCAAGAATTAACAATCATTGGCCATTAATATCTCTTAATATAAATGTTATCAATTATCCTATAAAAAGACACATGCTTCAGGGTCTGGGTAGCCATGTGGATGCCCACCATGAAAGAGGGGGCAATGTTTCCCCGGTCAAGAGACCAGGTGTGAAAGAGGAGGTGCAGTTTCCCAAACTGGCATCCAGACAACTGGAAAACAATGTTCTGAAAAAGGTTAAGAGGAAAACATTTAAGGGGTAGTGGGGTAGGGATGCTTTAAAAAAAGTTTACATGAGAAAGGAAACTATACACTTCGCAGTATAATGTAAGTAAAGAGTGAGGAAGATCCTAGAGTACTAAAAGGAAGCCATCCCCCAAGTGACCAGCATCCTTCATATCATGACTCCTCAAGTTCCTAGAACCTCCCAGAGAATCATCCCTATCCAAAGGAAAAAAAAAACCTATAACATATTAACCTATGAGAAATATTTAATACTCAAATATTATATTATAATTCTATTCCATAAGGATTTATGGTAAACTCAAAATAAAAGCTAATTTAGTCATATCAAATAGCCACTAAGTCTTAATAATCTCAAAGTTATTCAAAAGCAAGAGTTCAGTCTTTCCATGATATAATTCGTACTAGAACTGTGAACACTAAAATATAAAAAGGAAATTTACTTCCTTATAAGTCCGATGATAAACATTCCCAATCTAAAATAGAGGTTTTGAAGAGTAAATAATAATCAGAACAAAACTTGGCATGTGAAACATTATATGCTATAGCTCCAAATTCAGCCTCCCATGAATGTTGTGTTGTGAAATTTGCTCTAAGGTATACAGTTACTGTTTGATTTCGCTTGCTTTGGTAAATTAATTTGATCAAAAATAACATGGGGAATGGGTTTATATGTCCTATAGTTCCATTGTAATGGCCATTATTGCATGAAGGTTAAAAAAGAAACTTGCAGTATCATATACATAGTCAAAAGCAGGTTGAGTAAGTACATGGATCATTGCTTAATTGCTTTTTATTTTCATACTATATCTACAGTTATACTATATCCACAGTCAAAAACAGAAAAACAAATGGACCTATGCTACTGCAGATGTTCAAATAGCTGTCTTTCAAATAGCTGTCTTTGTTTAGTACAGAACCCTATACATAGGGAATGATGTTGCCCACAGTGGATGAATATTCCTACATCAGTTTATAATTAAGATAAAGCTTCACATTAGATATCCTTCATTAAGACTCTCTTCCCATATATTTCTAATATGTTGAGTCGACAGGTAAAACTAATCAGTATTGCCAGCTTCATCTTTGTCCTTCCCCTTTGGCCTTTTCTGATAGTTCTAACAGGACCTCTCTCTTTGTTTGGTTGCAGCTTTGTTTGCATTGTATGTTGATTTTTTTTTATTCTATGCATCATCCTGTCACTAGTATGGAGCAGTGGTAACTTTAATAACATTGTGGAAATGTAGTATAACAATACAGTGACAACTAGGCTTATGGTAAAGATAATAGAGCTATTAAGAATTAGTCTAAGTTGAGGGTGGAGACTTACCATAACTTTCCTAAGATTTTTTACATCTTTCCCTACTCATCTCACCAATACAGTTTCACATGTTTGGGGGAAGTGGTATAATACATAAGGGTTAAAAAATTTACTGAAGATAAGACTCAATGATAAAGGTTTCATGAAGATATCATCTATGACAGGGTAGATATTTATGGTTGTTTTGAGGTCACATACATTTGTAGAAGTAATCATTCTGTCACCTTCCTAATCAGTAAGCTTAATAAATGCATTGGTTCATGAAAGTGGACATGGTTGATGTCTTAGTTTGTCACTGGTGACCTACTGAGGTAAATAATAGATATATGCTAGTATCTCCCAAGAAAAAGTTATACATAAAACTAACACTCAACATGGAGAATAACAAAACAAACGATGGGTTCTGGAGGAGCAGTTTCATGACCCTGACATAAATCTGATGCTAAAATATGCAATGGAAGAGCTTATTTAGCAATAGTAAGACATAGCCATTTTTCCCTATGTGGTATATAGTGTGCTTTCTTAGGATTTTCTATGGACTCTGCTATGGGTAAAAAATATTGCAATAGAGGCTGAGATATATAGAGTATGAACCACTGATAGTGAAAATATACCCAAGGGTGACGTTTTATTCTATGTGATCTGAAGAGTTACACCCATATGATTAATAGGATTCACTGTATGTGTGTAGGCATGTCCAACATGTTTCTAGGGCTCTAATATTGGCCTTGCACTGGAAGCCATGATAGTCAGTGAATATTCGGCTCTAGGCTCCTTGAATTGAGAAGGACTTTTAAAGTAAAAATAGAAGAACTTTTACACCCTTACTCTTGTAGCTTTGGCTCCTAGTAGTGAATTCTATCAATCTGAGGGTGTAGGACACAGAAAACTGATATATATATATATATATATATATATATATATATATATATATGTTCTTTTCTTCCAGAGACAGAGACTACATAATCTAAGACAATTTGAGAATATGTCATTCCTTCCAAACTGGCTCATATGCATTGTTAAAAAGAGTTGGATGGGGCTGCATCAATGGTTCAGTGGTTAATAGCACATGCTACTCTTGAAGAGGACCCAAGTGTAGGTTCCTGCACTCACATGAAATCTCACAACTAACTCCAGTTCCAGAGAATTTGACTTACTTTTCTGGCCTCAAAGAAAGTTATGCATTCTCATGGTCCACAGGCATATACAGATGCAAAACATCCATACATAAAATAATAAATAAATAAATGTAAAGATGCAAAGAAAACAGGACTTTTTGGAGGCCAATAGATAAAAGGTTAATTATTTATGATAAATCTTGGCTGATTCTATAGATTCATTTATGTATAATTTTCTACACTTAATTCATTAAAATGTGCTGCTACATCATTTTGGTTAAAAGAATTGGATCTGAATGGTATTTCTTGCCCAGTTGTAGGCATAGTCTTTCAAAGTGCCATAACTATCCTACACTTACAATTAGTTAGAGATTTCTAATAAAGATATAACATTGTGCCTTTGCTCAGACATTATTCATATGGGCTTGCCAAGCTGCCAGGAAGGAAAACTCCCCCAGGTTATTCATCTGCTAAAGAAACTTCAAGACACAGTGTAAAACCTACTTGGGAATATGGACCCATAAGTGTCCCGAGTAGGTGTCCTGCCCATGAGTGTGCATTTCTCTACAATAGTCCCGTTGACTGTTTGCTTTTCTCACCTTCAAGAGTGCCTCATATTTCTATGTGCATACTACACTATTTTCTGCATCCTTCTTCTAAATTCATTAGATGGAGCACATGGACTGTAGCGCCAAGGGAAGTAAGGGAAAGACGGGTCCTGAAAGCACAAGGGTGAATAGTTATGCCTCAGAGCAAGCTGTTTACACTTTGCCACTTCGAAGCACTACACTGGGGATATTGAGATCAAACTCTGCCTGGCTATAAATTACTCTACATTATGATTTACAGACATTGGCACCACCTAAAAGATTCCATTCTGAAAGCATCATTTGGCTCTTTTGGACGATAGAGGATGTATCCAGTGTACCTGGATGTACGTATGAATAAAACCATATTTCTAGTATCACTCAAGCAGCACAGGCTAATAGATGACTTATTCCTAAGAATAAATGTATCAGGATGAGTTGACATTATTTAGTACATGGATGTTCTAAAACCACTTCAGGAAACCCAGGCCTAAGAACTGATAGAAAGGGGTAAGCCTTTCTCACTTAGACCAAATAAAGAGGTAAAAATCCACCTTGTTCATGACAGCATCCCAATAAGCCAAAAACCTAAAAAATATAACATGTGTCAAGAACCAACAGGCAGAAAGATACACATTCTTCTTGGAGCTCCAGCTCACCTCTGTCTCTACTGTTACGATGGTCTACTCATTCACCAATTGTCCATCTTTCTATATGTCCATCTGAACTTACCACTCTTCTGCCTATATTTTGTCTTGCCCTTTCTCTTCTACAGATGGGCTCAAATTTGTAGTTTCACCCTCAACTTTGAGATCTCCAAAGCTGACCCAACAATAGCAGATCCTTGCCCTGAGTTTGTTTGGGTTCATTTTTCTTACCAGTATAGATTTTATTTGCATTCTTTCAGCACACTTCTGAAAAGTCGTAAACTTATCTTGGCTAGCTCCTCTAGGCTGTGGTAAGACCATGAACAAGCAACTTTAGGAGGAAAAGGTTCATTAAATCTTACAGCATGCAGCCTGCTATTGAGAAAAGACAAGGAAGGAACTCAGGACATGATCCTAGAGTCAGAAACTTAAGCAGAGTCTATAAAGTAATGCTGCATACTGGTTTGTCTTCCATTGCTTACCTAGTTTGCATTTGTATATACACATATTGAAGTGGCATGTCCCAGTAGACATGTTCATGGGCCAATCAGATGAAGGTTCTCTCTTCCCAGGTGAATCTAGTTGTGTCAAGTTGACCAAAATAGCAACCGAAATCCCTACTATGTCTTCTTTAGAACTTTGTAGCCATTCTGTAACCAAAATATTTATAATAATAAATACATTCAGACAGATAGATAGATAGATAGATAGATAGATAGATAGATAGATAGATAGATAGACAGACAGATAGATAGAAATAGATGATAGTTATTTTGTGTGAGGCATAACAGGAGAGTTAGTATTAGTGATTAATATAATAAAGCAAATTAATTTGCTTTTTCAATATTACCAAAGAAAGACTTATAGAACAAATTGCCCATTCTGTTTTTGATGTAGTATTCTCACCACACGTTATGCAGCCCTTTGAAATAACCCAGGGCCTTCTCCCCAGTGAGTTGGTGCTAAAAAGCAGCAGTTGTAAACACAGTTATAATACCGCCAGTACAGAGACTGCTACACCAACTCAAATGGTTGATATAGCAGACACAAGCATGAACCTTCCCTGTATTATCTCCAGAGCAAGCAGAGCAATAGCAAGAACTTTCCTTTATTGGACCAAGTAGAGTAAGAGAAGATCTAGAGTGGCTTCATAGCAATGTGCAAGGTAAGGAGACCAAATTACTCAGGGAAAAGCCATGTCTTTCATGTACATGACTAAAATGAACTTGCTTACTTGAGTGAACAACTGATAGTGTGGAAAATTTTCACACTATGTTGGACCTTGAACACATCTGAGTTGTAGTATCCCTCTGTGGCTGAAGACCTGAGACCAGTTGGTGTTTGCTTGTGTTTGCTTGTATTTGGGTGGCAGCAGACCTTCAGAAAACTGCGCATTCTTTATAGAAAGTATTTATGATATACTTCTATCTTTTGTGTGTCTTAAGATATCCTCTGTGGGTAAGAAAAAGTACACTGAGAAGTCTTAAGATTGTTGAATAAAATCCAGTATGAGGGGTGAGTTATTTTCTTGTTAATTGCTAAACATGGAGTGCCTTAGGACCTGAAATCCAATAATATTTCCACTATAGTAGTTTTTTTGTTTGCTTGCTTGTTTGCTTGCTTTGTGCTTTGCTCTCCAGGAATAGACTGTAAAACCCTATTTCTGATAATACCTACATGCATTTGTTACAGAACTTTGAGAAGTCAGTTTATAACTCAGCTTCAAAGTCTCTGTCAAGATGGCCGGAATTCATAGTCCTGCTTGGAAGGCAGAATGAAGGCTTCTGGAGGATAATTCACATCAGAAACCATGTTCAGCTTAGCATCTTATGTATTAAATTGTCAATCTATTAGATAATATGTACCTACTAGCATAATTTTAACACAGTTTTTATTGATGCAACCAATTACTGTCAGATTGGATATAAAGCTTGTTACACACAAGAGTGATTTAAAATTGTTACAGTAAACAAAGAAAAAGACCACAGAGGTGTACCATGGATCACAGCATTGTTGGTGCTTTAGTTTTGTTGACTATTTTTAAATGTAATGATTTCTAATGTCAAAACAACACATTTTATTTGAAAAGATAGTACATTGTAGACTATAATTAACAAACAAGGTACATAAGCTATAATGCCCAAGAGTATGTGATATTGTTTGGGGCCTTGTTACACAGTATCCATAAGAAGGGCACTTATGATATTTTTGGAGCAAATCCAGGGAGATGTGTATCCCAGGTTGTTATGTTTCTTGCTAACAAAGGGGGAGAGGCATAGCTTGAACCAAGTGGGACCCCACAATGTTAAGCTTTTTATATATACTTGCCTGTCTCACCAGTGGGAAAACAACAAAAATCAATTGGTTGAATGTATGTGATGTGCCAATCAACTGTATTTTCAGTGTTTTTTATGACAAGAAATAGAGGTAAAATCTTTTCTCAATGTCTTAAAGATATATCAAAGTGTTATAACTGACTAAACTGGCATGAATTTTGTTGTGATATGGTTTCCATTGCTCAAAAAGGAATAGTACACACATTATCAGCTCTGAGGTACAGAGATCATCACAAAAGAGCATGTAACCTTAAGAAGCAGAGAAAGAAGGTAGGATGCTTGTGAGATAGGTTTTGTTATCAACTTGCTCCAATCTAGAATAACCCTTGAAGGCAGGCCTCCAAGTATACCTATGGGGAATTATTTTGATTATCCAATTGATGTGGGAAAACTCATCTTAATTGTCAATGAGTCTATTCCAAGGCAGTGGACCTCAAAGTGTACAATGACAGAGAAAACAAGCTGAACATTGATATGTATTCATTTGTCTCTTCTTACTGCAGATGTAATATGACTGTCTCCAGCTCCTGCTTCTGTGAGTTCCCTTTTACTGATAGAATATAACCAGAGATTGTGAACTAAAACAAACCATTTCTGCTTTAAGGTGATTTTGTCAGGAGTTGTTTATCACAGCAAGAAAGAGTATAAACTAGGAAGATGCTGTAGTATATAGTATATTTTTTTATCTGAGTATACTATCACCACTCCAACATCAATATTGAGATGAGTTAACTTTGTTCATTCATTTTGGCAATGAAGTAATCTAACTGAAAACAGTACCATGATGCTCAAGTCCACAGGTAATAGTAACCAAGATATTGCCTACTGAGTTATCAAAATAACGCCTTACACAGGGCAGAGTCTCTGATAGCTCATGAGCTAGTCATGTTTGATCACATGGCCACATTCATGATTGGATAAGTAATGCATGGTGACCTCTCTGGCTAGGCCAAGGGAACATGTAAAAGGTTTGGGGACTCCTTGCTGATTTTGCTAGTAATGCACTCAAAAGTAGCCAGCCTTAACAATGATGATATCAGTCTTGACATAATTCCTGCCCAGAGCTCCATTAAAGGGGATTAGGCTCACCAAATTATAATGAGTTCTCTCTCTTTTCCATAATCTACATTCAGTATGAAAACAATCATAAGTGAGGTACTTTTTGGCTCAGTCCCATCCTTATTTCATGTTCTACACCTAAATGTGTTGTGTATCAGCAATTAAATGCACCACCTACTTGTAGTTTACAACCAAGAGTAGAGTCAGTAGCTTTTATCATTTATGCCTCTTCAGAGGCCTCCGTTTATGACTTGTGGTAAGATAGCTAATACCTGGTAATACAATTTCATTAAATAATCTGTCTTCTGGGTTTGCCTTTCCTATCCATGCATATGCCTTTGTTGAAACTTATTAACTATTATTTATTGTTTCTGCAGATGTTTCTCCTTGGCAATAAAACATGCAACTGTTTAGAATTTTCCAATGAACTATTGTACAGATGGTGGGCAGGATTTCTGAACGCCTATCATTATCTATTCAAATAAGTGTCAGTTGGTTCAGGCACCTAAGGGGATGCAAAAGGTCTCATTTCCTCTATAAATTATTGCTAAGTCATGTTGGGTGCAGTAGAAATTGATGGAAGAAAATATCCTATTTGCCTCTCAATCATTCAGATATATTCTTTCCATGAACCATCTGGATTCCTCATTCTGGTTTGTAGCTACTGCTGCACAATTGCTCCATAGCTTCCCATCACCGATGGTCTCAGTGCTGCTGGTGTGTGCTGCTTTGCCTGGCAAAGGCCTACTGGGGAGCAGAGCAATGTTCCACTACAGCCTGTGTGGAATGAAAGCAAGTACTATGGCTCTTGATTTTCAATTGCCCATTCCCAGCTGCCAAAAGGGTCTCTGGTTGGGCACACAATTTTCACACCAATGTTTCTCAGAAGGGTAAAACAAACACACTATTCACTTGTCTGGAGTGGGTTTTCTCAGCTCTAGAATTTTAGCTTTTTCTTCTGCCTTGTTTGAACATTTATGACTGTTTGAACATTATGAACTGTTCTCTAGGCTAGGCTTTAAAGTTACAAAATATTTAGCCTTTTGTTAATTTCATTTTTACCTGGTGTGGGAGAAAAATCTATATTATGTCAATTATGTTTTACATAAAAAATTATTGTCCAGTAGCCAAGCAGGAAGTATAAGCAGGGCAACAAGACAAGAAGCAAAGGCAGGATAATGAGAACAGGAGTATTCTGGGATGAAGGAAGCTCTCTCACCATCCTGCCCAGACATGGAAGAAGGAAGATGTGATATGTCCTGCTGAAAAGGGTACTGAGCCATGTGGCTAACATATACAAGAATAATGGGCTAATATAAGTTATAAGAGTTAATAAGAAGACTGAGTTAATGGGCCAATCCGTTTATCATTAATATAGACCTCTGTGTGATTTCTTTGGGACCTAACAATTGTGGGAATGGGTGGGGCAGAAAACCATGGTCAACATTTACCTACAAAATCCTACTGAGCAACAATCTTGCCACATTTGACTTTCAATATCTTAAACTAATTTCATGCAGCCTTTGTCTCAAGGATAAATTAGTAAACATACTACTTACAATCATTAATTTTACTATATTTGACTAATTCAATAAACTCGATGTCTCTCCTCACATTTTAATGAGCCAGACTTGGAGGTGGATTCCTTGACTGTTTATTTAAAAATCTTTATTAATTTAGATTCTGACTATTTCATGATTATCATAGTTTCTTATAGCTATTGTTAAGGTCATTGTCAACATGCTGTTGTGCATTTTCAACTCTTCTTGTTAATTATTGGTCTTGAAAACTACTTGTTATTACCCATATACTTGTCTCCCTCTTCATTGTCAGATTCTTCCCATGTTTTCCAGGTTTATGTATTTCAGGAAGTACTTGTTAGCACAAATCTGACTTTTAGTTCCTTCCTTGCATTCTGCTAGCTGTAAGAAAAGGCAACCCCAAACCTCATCTCACCCATTTTTTTATTTTAATTTTCTCCTTTTCCTACCAAATCAGAATCTACTGCATCAGGCAGCATCTGCATGTATTTCCTCTATTGTCATTCCTCTCTTAGTCAAGTTCTTTCTGGGCATATAAGTGAGCCTTGGAAGCATGTCTTGCTGCCCACAGCAAAGCACAAACAAGTGGAACCACATCCTGCTGCTGTGTTTTTCGTATGTGCTATGATCAAATAGCCTAATATACTCGCCAGACTTTCAGTGATATCAGAGAACATTCACATCCTTATGTGGTAGACCAAATTTATCAAAGAAGAATACAGTTCATACCAAGTAGCAAAATGACTAAACTCAGATTGCTTACATAGGTACCCTCAAAAATGGCTTGTCCTTGTTTGAATGTCCTATGATCCATCGTAGAGAGCATGCAACCACAACTGTAGCAAGGATGCATACAAACCCCAAGCTACATGGGGAAACTTAGCTATATAAGGACTGTCTATGCTGACTTCTGCATTTTTCAGTATTCATTCATGGGAACACATTACCATACCTTCACAACTAATTTTTACTTATGATCTTCTTTGGGTAAAAACACCTGGTTAGTGAACTCACTATCATCAGGAATAGAGGTCACTGCTGTTTTCTTAGATGAGTGTAAAGTGCTTATCAAATTGTTACCTAAATATCTGTGTTTAAAATCATCTATTATGACTGCTATTTGTAGTCATAATATTTACAGCTATTTACATAACCTTCAAATGGATACTAAGGAGTTTAAATTAGATCTTAGGTAGATTGTAGCATGCCTGACAGAAGTATATTTGGTAAGTATTATGTAAATACTATGTAAGAAACATAGTTTAACATGATTTTAATAAAAACATAGAATTCATTAAATAACAACAATAATAATAATAGTACAATGTATGGTGACTTTGATAGCAAAAATTTTCAAGATAGGCCATTTAGCTAGATATCCCAAACAGATCAAACACTGAATTTCTTGTTTCAATCTTAAAATTTAATATTAATTCTCAAACCACATGTTTCACATAGTAAACTTATTTTTCTATATATTTATCTATTCATATTCATGTATATATATATAGGATAAAGTATGGCTAAATAGTTTCAGAGGCTAGAATGTATTTCAAAAGAATTCAGATGTCTAGTGAAATAGGAAAGCTGAGAGAAATGCAAATGGTGTCTACAATAATAAGATAATCAAATCCAGATGCATAAGATAGAGGAAGCCTGGCTGCTGGTTGCTGGCCATAGAGTCAGCCTGCCAGGTCAAAATGAATTACAGATTTTAGGAGAACTTCATACAAGCAAATGTGTAGAACTAACTGAAGATAAATGAATGATTAGGCACATACATGGCAGGTCCAAAAGGGGAATGGGAAGATTGCAATGGATAATTTGAGTAGAATTCATCAATGACAGGAACAAGCTGTATTACATTCTCTGAGACAGACGTTCTCTGTTTGTGTTCTTCACACCTTCGTTTATAGATAGACAGTAGTGTTACAGAAACCATCACTGTCAATATACAAGGTATTTACCATGATGTAAAAACTGTCAAGGGGTTAAATACTTCACTAATTTATGTCCAGTAGAATTTTCTAAGTCTAGTTTTTTAAAATATGATTTTAATATACTCTGTGTTCCTATAATCCCAATTCATTGTAATACATTAATAGAGTGACACTCTTTGCATTATCGGGGGTATGTCATTCTTCAGTTTCTGGAACAAGAGTGGTATCAGATAGAAGGTACCATTCATGTGTCTAACCAGGTGTAGAATCATCTTTCATTTTTATAATGGAATCAACGGCTAATTTTATATTGAAATTCATGAATGGAACATGATCAGCCAGTTTCTTACTTCTGCCACCATGCCTTCATTACCATGATGGACTCTATCTTTCTGAACTGTAAACTAAATAGATCTTTTTTTTTCCTCTGTGGTGATTTAAATAAAAATGACACCTTTAGGCTCATAAGGAATTGCACTATTTGAAATGGTTAAGACACATGGGCTTGTTTGAGTATATGTGGTCATGTTGGAGGAAGTGTGTCTCTAGTGTGGACTTTGGGTTTTGAATGTTCAAACAAGGCCCAGCGTTTCTCTTTCTCTTCCTATTGCCTAAAAATCCAGATGTAGGACTTCCAGCTACCTCTCCAATATCACGTCTGCTTATGTCCTGCCATGCATCCAACCATGAGGATAATGAACAAAACTTTTGAAATTGTAAACCAGTTCCAATTAAGTGCTTTTCTTCATACAAAGTAAATAAGTAAATAAAATGGAGTCTCTAAGACAGTTTATAGTCTGTAAAATTTCTGTTTGTGAAATTTAAAGCAGAACATAGTCCAAACTCAGCAATAAGGTAAAACTATCAATTTCAGGAATGTAGGAATTTACTGTAAAAAAAAAAAAGCTCCATAGTCTTGTTTCTGAGATGTGAGATTCTGAAAAGAATCAGGGAGTCTACTTGAGATCAAAAGCATTTAGATCACAATCTTGGCTTACTGAAAATTTAAATTTTTTTCTTTTATTGAAATAGATTGTTTCATCATAAACTATATTCTTTTTATGGTTTTGCATCCCTCTACTTTTCCCCATTCCTCCTTTCTTCCCCTCCCATCCAGATACATTGTCTATCTCTTACTAGAAAAGAGCAGGTTTCTACGAGATAAAAAAACAAAAATGACAAAGTAAAATATTATGAGATGATGTAAAAACTACCATATCAGGGTTCAAATGGACAGTTTACAGTCTATACCCAACAGGAGAAAAAGCATCCCAGGACAGACATAAGAGTCAGAGATCTACTTACTCTAAAAGTCAGGAGCTCCATAAAAATACTAAGCTAATAGCTATAAGCCATATGGAGAGGACCTGCTATAGGCCTATGTAGGTCTTCGACTTGCTGCTTCAGTCTCTGTATCTTACTTAGTTGATTTGCAGGGTCTTGCTTTCCTGGAATCGTATATCCCCTCTGACTACTACTATTTCCAGAGAAATCCCTGAGCTCAGTAAAGGAAGATTTGATGGATGCCTCCCATTTAGACTCTCACTCAGTGTAATGTCCGGCAGTGGGTTTCTGAATCTCTTTCCATCTGCTGCTGCAAGAAGCTTCTCTGATGATGACTTGATAGGGCACTGTGCTATGAGAATTGCTGAATATCATTAGAAAATATTTTACTGACTTTTTTAAGATCAGGAGTGTTTGGTTTTACCCTAGGTCTGGGGTTACCTGGACCTTGGTTTTCCTAGAAGTGTTGGGTATATGTTCCTTCTATTGCAGTGGTCCTTACGTCAAATCAGACATTGGTTGACTAGTCACACAAATTCTGTGCCACTATTGTACTAGCATATTGTGCAGGTAGAATAGATTATAGGTCAAAGGTTTTGTGGTTGAGATAATGTCCTTGCTGATCTCTCAGTAGCAGACAAATTACTCTTCCTCACCAAAGATGATAGAAAATAGGGGTAAAGGATCTACATAGGTGCCAATTCAACTTCTCCATATTCAATGGGGCCACACTGTCAGTTTCGAGACTGTCTCAGCCACAGCCTGGGTTGTTTGGAAATTTTCATGGAAACCACTTATCCAACAAGCAAACTCAATGCACTCAAGTCCCACCACTGGAATCCTTGCCTGGCAATAAAAAATGGCCAGTTGAGACTCCATATATTCCATGAGCAAAATTCCTCACTAGGATCACCTTCAGAGATTCCAGAAAGGTTTCCATACTATGATGTGGGATGTCCTTCTGTATATGTGTTACTTTTATTGGTTGATGAACAAAGCTGTTTTGATCAATGGCTTAGCAGAGTAAAGACAGGCAGGAACACTAAACAGAGATATATGGAGAATGGAGGCAGAGTCAAGGAGATGCCATGTAACTGCTGAAGGAGAAAAATGCCAAAACATTACTGGTAAGCCACAGCCTAGTGAGATACATAGATTACTAAAAATGAGTTAATTTAAGATATAAGAGCTAGCCAGGAATTTGATTACATCATCGACCAACCGTTCACAATTAATATAATCCTCTAAATAACTGTGGGACCAAGTGGGACAGAAAATTCTGTTTAGAATACCACCACCCCAAAACCTGCCAGTTCTTGCCATCTCTGCCTATATTTTCACACGTTCTCATTTCTTCCATTATGTGATACACACATTCTACCCTTCAATTGCTCGCAGTCTGCCCATGCAGTCTGTTCTGTTACCTCCTCTCAGAGAGAGCCATGTCTTCCCTCATACCCATTCTCTTGACTTAACTTCCTCCTGTCTATGGATTGTAGCCTGATTATCTTTTACTTAACAGCTATAAACCACTCATTAGTGAGGACATATTATGCTTTCTTTCTGGGTCTGAATTGCCTCACACAGTATGATTTTCTTCTAGATCCATCCATTTGACTGAAAATTTCATTATATCTTATTTTTTAAAGCTAATTAATACTCCATTGTGTATATGTACCAAATTTTCTTTATCTATTTTTCTATTAATGGTCATCTAGTATGTTTTCAGTCATCGGCTATTATGAATAAAGCTGCTGTGAAAATAGTTGAACAAATGTTCTTGTGATAGAATGGAGCATGTTTTGAGCATATGCCCAAAATGGAATAGTGAGATCTTGGGGTACATAGATTCCCAACTTTTTGGAGAAGTGCCATGTTAATTTTGATAGTGACCATATAAATTTGCACATTCACCAGCAGGGGAGGAGTGTTGCCCTTGCTTTCCACTTTTGCCATCAGCTGTCAATTGTGTTATTGATCATAGGCATTCTGACAGGTATAAGAAGGAATCTCAAAGAAGTCCTGATTTGCATTTCCTGATGGTTAAAGATTTTGAATATATATTTAAGTGCTTCTCAGCCATTTCAGTACCTTGAGGAAAATTCTTAGTTTAGGTCTGTACCATATGTTTTTAATTAGATTATTTATTTTCTTGATATCTAGATTCTTGAGTTCTTAATATACATTTATGCAAATTTGCTAAAATTATTTTCTCATTCTATAGCATATCACTTTGTTTGAATGTGTTCATTGCCTTCCAGAAGCTTTTCAGTTTCATGAGTTCTCATTTACTAATTTTTTATCTTAGTGCCTGTGATATTGATGATCAGAGCTATTAGCCATGTGATTTATAATGTCAATTAGCTCCAGTATCTCTTAGTTTAGTTTTTGCCTGAGTTATCTGTCCATTGCTGATAGTAGGGTTTTGAAGTCTCCCACTATCAGTGTGTGGGAGCCAAACTATGATTTAAGCTATAGTAATACTTATGCAAAGTTATAGTAGTAAAAACTGCATAGCATTGACATAAAAATAGAAACATTGATTGAAGGATCTTAATTGAAGACCCAAATATAAATCTATACACATGGGGATACCTGATATTTGATTTAAAAAAAAAAGCCAGATACACACACTGAAACAAAAACAGCATCTTTATCAAATGCTGCTGGTCAAAAAAAATCCTAGAGAAATGTGAAAAGATTTCGTATCTAGCATGCAAGTGGAACAAAGATCTCAGCATAAAACCAGATACACTGAACCAGAAAGAATCTAAGTGATAACTTAGAACAGTTTTTTCATTTCTTTTTACTGTTTGCTTATTTTCCCATGGGGGTTATTCATTTTATCATTTTGTGTGTGTGTGTGTGTGTGTGTGCATACATGTGTGTGTGTGTGTGTGTGTGTGTGTGTGTGTGTGTGTGTGTGTGTTGTATTTCCTTAAGGAACTTATTTGTTTCCTCTTTAAAGACCTCTGTCATCTTCATATAATTGATTCTGAGGTATTTTCCTTGATTTTCAACTAGTTTGGAATATTCAGAGTCTGCTCTGGCAGAATAATTGGAATCTACTGGAGACATATTGCCCTTGCTGCTATCAGTTGTGTTTTTTAATATGGTGTCTAAGACCTTCGAGCTTTGTGTAATTAAAGGTCTAGGTGTCTAGGTGTCAATTTCTGGATTGGCCTTTTTTGGGTAGATATTTAGTTTCTTGGTTTCTCTTCCTCCCTTGATATTTGGAGTTTGATGGTTCTATATTGCCTGTTTTCCTTTCATGTTTAGCTGATGAGAGCAAGGTGCAGGGGACCTGCAGGAATGGTTTTCATGATTTTCCTCTTGCAAAGATGGAGATGAGAGTGGGGAGTAGGATCGGAGGGAACAGAGAGAAAGGAGATGATCTACCGATACCCTGCCTGTTTTTCTTATTTTAATATTTTTAAAAGATATCTTGTCTTTGTGTCCAAAACCCTCCAAGAAATTGTGCTGAAGTGCTTAATATTTACCGGACTATGACAAATCTCTCATGTGATGAGCTTCCTTGACATCCATGTCTGTTTAATTTTCTCTTTCTATCCTGATTCCACATAATATTTCTTTGCAATTTGTACAAATACATCTTTGATTATGTCATAAAAGCCTGTGGGAAAAAATAAGATGTTCTGCTAAACCTCTATTTGTTAAAGAAAGTATTACAAAGTAAAGGCCATCTAAAAATAACACAGAGATTTTATTGGAGGCAGTAGTTCCATAAGAATCCCTGGTTTGAGTGCAGATTTGCTTGCATTTACCTTAAACATAAACTTATATATTGTGTTGAAGAGTTTTATCTCTATCTGATATACACTAATGTCATCTGAGCAGATGGAACCTCAATTCAGAAAATGCCTCCATTAGATTGGGCTGTATGCAACATTGTATACACTTGCACTTGTAAATCAACTAAGTGTGTCCAAAAGTAATCTGAGTCCTCCCATAGAGATCAGTGTATGTTCATCCACTGGTAAGCTATGAAAGTCATCAAAAAGTTACAAAAGTTGACATTATTTCCCCAGAGACACAACTTTAGGGGCAAATGAACTGGGTGAGTAACATTTATTTTTCAAATTTACAACGAAGTATGAATACAAAGAGAATAAAATGAAGTATGAATGAAGTATTGCACCAACTCTTTCTAGGCACATCAGTCATGTACTCTACAAACCACCAAATTGACTCTTAGGAAAGAGGTAGAGAAATCCCTTTTGTCTTCTTGGTAGTGTTATGCTACCATGCCTTCTTTTATAGGAATTTATCAAGATGGTGAGAATGAGAGAATTATTAAACTCCGTCTGTCCTATTTCATTTTAACTAGAAATATATTACATTTTCTCACTTTCTACACCAGCAAAAATATGCTGTGACTCTTAAGACTGTGTTCTAGGACAGAGAGCCTAGATGGTTGCATGACACGGCACTGTTACTGCATATCAAAAATAACCTGTTTGTAGGCTACAAGGTTGTCAGATGGAAGGCTTTGAGTTAAGGCTCCATTAAGAAAGAGCTTGATAACAGCGTTAGCTGAGAGCAATGTTTAGATACTGTGATCTGCAATAGGACAGCTGAGTTCATTTTGAGCAGGAGTAATGTGATCCCTGTAGATGAGTCAGACGCAAGCTGGGCTGGGCTTTTCCAGCAGAGGCAAGAGTTCTGACTGAATGATGGGCTTAATGCACATAGTGGCTGGTGTGCTGTTCAGAAAAAGAGTTCCTTTGCCAGCTCATTCCTCAGTAGAGTAATCCAGTTTTGGAAGAAGCATCACTTCAGTTAGAAATGGGATCGATAGTATTAGTCTTTGCTCTGTTTTCCTACCATGGAGACAATTCTCTTTTACTGTGCCTCACTCAGTATCACTTCTTATGGTTCATATTGGTCATAAACAAAATTCAACAAACATATTTCTAAATGTGATCTATCATAAAGTATACAAATTTTAGTTCTTGGGATCTATTGGTTTGTTCTAACAGCTTATAAAAATTTGAATAAAAAGCTAATGAAAGAATGAATGAATAAATGAGTGAACAAAGAAAACTTAAATGATTTTTTTTCTTGGTTTTTTGAGACAAGGTTTCTCTTTGTACTCTCTGTCCTGGAACTCAATTTGTAGACCAGGATAACCTTAAACTCATAGAGACCCACCTTCCTCTGCCTCCTGACTGCTGTGGTTTAATACATGTGACACCACCACCTAACCTTAAATACTTTGCTGTTCATCTGCCCTAAATCTAAATAATAAGAGATATGTAATCGATGATGGAAATTAATGACCTTCTTCCAAAGGTGTATTCATATTTCAAGGGTCGAATTAGTAAGCTTTAGCACATACTTTTGATAAGTATCTTTCTAATTTATGGTTTTAAAGTATAACCCATATTTTTCCCATTATTAATTGTACCTTTAGTTTAGAAAAAAAGTTTTAAATTATTTTTCTTTGCTGCTCCCAGAAGAGCACCATATAAATCCTTTACCTTCCCACTGGTATTTACTTCAGTATACTGTGGACACATAAATTTTCTCTATTATAAATAAAGCAACAACAAATTAGGGATTGTTTACCATTGTATTTCTACCCAAGAGCATCTTGATTCTCACAGAGGAATTGCCTGACAAAGTTCAGAGAGTAAAAATAAATGTCTAAGTGTTAATACATAATTGTGTAATTATGAACTAGAATTTCAGAATGTAATTTTTTTCTCTCGTTGACAGGACCAATAGGCAGCACCACTTAATTAATCAACCTTAATTTATGACTAGGCATGATTGCAGAGGGTTAGCAATGGACTGAGCCCCAAGTGAAAGGCAATGGCTTGGCAGATTTTCCCTTTTACAACGTGAGTGAGTCTATCATCCTTGCCCCATATGGGAAGCTAATAAATTATTACAATAGTGACAGTTACTTAAGCTCACTTCTAAGTATGTCGTAAGTTGTTATATCATGGTTATATTGAAAGAGAACTCTATAGTTTTCAAATCTTATGAAATAGGAGTCAATACAAGGTCTTTGATTTTCTTAAAAACAAGCAAGCAAACAAACAAACCGATTAGAACTGCAGTTCTCTGTGGAAGGAAATGTGACTTGAGAGAGTCCAAAACAAGAAGTTGCATTAAAATAGCTCCTTTCTTAATCCAGGACTACAATTTCTACCTGAATAATTGACTTGGATTAGGAAAATAAATTTAAGTGTACAGGAAACAGAAAATGGTAAAATATTAGACTCTATCAGGTCCCTCTCTCTAAAATGAAACTAGAAACAAAGGAATGTAAAGGTTTAAAGAGAATGTTAAAGGTGATAGCTTTGAAATATGGAAACTTGAGTCATGTTTTTTTTCAAAATTATACAATACTAAGAGAGAGTGATAAATAGAGGTTCAAATATATAAGAACAAGAATAAATTTTTAAAAGAAATATCAATCAAAACTGAGAGTGAAATAAAAGAATAAACTTAAGAAGCAGCGTATTTCTCATTCTCATGAGATGTTTCTCACTCCTACGCCCATGCCCTGGAATTTCTGACGCAACTCATTTTTGTAACATGAATGCATAAACAAACCACTAAAACAAGCAGAACTGTTTCATTGAAGAAAGAAATGTGATTGGAGGTAGCTCAAAACAAAATCTATCACTGTAATATTTCTCTCATATTTCCTGACCTCAATTGTCACCTGAGTGTTCAATTTAGATTAGGAAAATAAAGTTTAATGGCAATTGATATAGGAGACACCTAATGAACTGAGGCATTATGAGTCCTTTCTATACAGAGTAAAATTAGAAAGACATGGCCCACTTTTAACATATCTTGTTAAGTGGAAGGGTTATTTTTTCATATGTAAGCATATATTGTTGGTAAATGAGGGAGCTGTGTGAAGTGTTCTGTGTACAAAGCATGGATTATTATGAAGCTGATGCTTCCAATAATGTCTGCATGGTATTTTTATATAGCAGCGGCTTCTTTTGGTTATGTTTTATTTCGTTATTTGTTTTATTTTATTTTAAGGTATTTTTCCTGTAGTTTTTACTTTTATTTATTTTAATATTGTTTTTATGGAGCTATATGTTTTCCTACTCCTCTTCTTTTCTCCCCTTTCCTCTTCCACCCTCCATATGTCCAATTTTCTCAGGACATCTTGTCTTTTTCTCCTTTTAGGTGGATCCATAATCATTTTCATTGCTGAATATAAGAATAGAAAAACAAGAAAACAGAAAAGTATGCTACAGTAAGTAACCCATTTGGTCACTGGCTTTTATGATGTAATCCAAGATATATTTGTACAACTTTCAAAGAAATGTCATCTTGAGGTAGAGTAGAAAGCGAAAATGATGAAGTCATGGGATATAAAGGGGAGTCAGCCCATCACCCAAGACTGGTCAAAGCCTCTTGTCTGATGAATAATAAGCATTCCAACACAATTTCTTTGAATTTTGCTGGTACAGAGACAATATGCCTTTTGAAATATCAACAAACCAATGTAGGACAATTAATAAAAACTGAGAGAGATAAATTGGAGTTCAACCTGAAGGTCATAAAAGCAAAAAAGCCAGCCACTGGCTTTTACATCCTACTTTCAGTAATCTCAGAATGAAACTTTGTGTAATAGCTGTTTCCTGTCTCCTCCTGTCTTATATTCCTCTCTAGAGCTGGGATTAAAGTGTGCACCACTACTGTCTGATTTCTATGACAAACTAGTGTGACTACTGGGATAAAAGGTGTGTGTCATCACTCCCTGGTCTTTAAGCTTGATCAGTGAAGCTATTTTACTCTCTGAACTTCAGGCAAGCATTATTTATTAAAGTACAAATGAAATATCACTATAAACCAGGCCTGTTGCTTAAACCTACATGCCCTCAGGTAGAGCCTCATTCCTCTGAGAAGCTCACAAGTAAGACCACTAACCTTCTTTTATAGTAAAGATACATTAATTTACTACATTTATGCAGTTCATAATTTTACCTTATGTTTAAGATCAGGCTGTACTTCTCCAAGTTTCTTCATACTATGTAAAATGACAATTTTACAAACTGTACATTATCCTTGTGATCCCATTTTACGAACAGTTTAGGACGTCACTTTAAAGATGTAGGATGACTCAAATACCTTGTTGGATTAAACTTCAGGCTCTTTCACTTTCTTTATGACAACACAGCTGAACAAAAGATGGGTAGCACAAGTATTCAGATTAACTTGGAGTTGATCCACATTATGTGGTAATAGTCTACATACAAATAAGAGAGTTGTTCAGTCACCATCAGAATGTCCACTATGAAAACTGGGTTTGTAACACACAGCCTTCTATTAGACAGAGACCTCTTCTTAAAACCACAGTGACTTTTATTGTATTAGGTGACACCATTTACATGCAAGAGTTCAATTCCAGAAATGGTGTTAGTTCTGACATAGCCAAGAGAAAACTTAAACAAATATAAGGATACACTGTTTCATATGACAGAATAATATACTTCAAAAGGACTCTTCTCTGCGAGATGACATGGGCAAAAAGCATAAGCTATAAAATGTACCCTACTGTGAGTATTGCTTTTGGATAGGCAATCATACATTCACAATACTCCTGAACCATTGATGTTACCAATCCTTGTTGCCGAATTTATAGCATGTTTTCTACTTGGAAGGTGTTTCCTTACTTACAAGAATGGCAATACCTTAGCATTAAAAAGATATAGTTTAAACCATGTAGACATTGGGTATCTACCAAACATTTCATTCCTACCATATTGTGTTTAATTTTTTTGTCTGGTTTGTCTGTTTCACACCATCAGTTTCAAGCAAATAAATTCCATATGTTTGAATTTTCACAACTCTCAGAGCCTGGCATGTAGTAGATGAACAATTAGTATCTGTTTCTTCTAAATGGGATCTGAGTTCAGTGGCCAGGTTGTCGGTGAATGCCCAATTTCAAGTAAAAGATTCAAACAAGTTTAGAAGAATATTATATAAAACAACCATAATGAACTTCCTAGAACAGGAAATCCTTGTCACATAAAATAAGACGATTAAGTGATGTGTGATTCTACTACTTAGAAAAAAAAGTTTCCTAGTAATAAATATGAGTCTGAAACATCAGGTAATAGTAAAACCAAAGTAGATTTAGGAACTTCAACTTACAATTGCGATGCAAATTTAGCAGCCTCATCTCTAAAAACAGAAAGAACAGAAATATTTATTATGATATAGTCCATAGACCTACTCAAATATTACCATTTTCAACGTGCTTCTCTTTTTACTTAAGTCGTGACTTTTGTCATCAGATAGATGATTAGATAGCTTTTTAGAGTTATTTTTATCCTTAAAAGTTTTGATAACTTTAATTTTCCACTATCATCAAATCATGTCTGCTGGGTCCTGAGAAACAGTAGATAAGTGAAAAGAAGGTGGTTCAGAAAATATTGTTACTTCATTCCTAATTACCTGTAACTGACTAGTGTTGTGCCAGTTATGACATGTTGCTTCTTAAGTAATTACATGATTTCATCTGCTTTGGTTGAAAAGACTTCTATTTTATTTTCTTTCAAAACTGGGTTAGTTACTTGTCTCATGGGGAAAAAAAGCTTGACCGAAGCCACTTTATTGAATAAGGGCTTATTCATTCACTGTTTGAGGAAAGATGCTTAAAAGAAATCCCACACTAGCTCAGAACTGAGTATAATACTGTGTTATTTATTTAGGGGTAGACTCACTGATTACAGTCCTCTGCTCAAATGGGGAACAGCAACTGAATCTAGCAGCCAGAAGAGAGGTTGGATGTGTGCTTTACATCTGCATATATAGTATAAGAGTCCACGCCCAAGTGGGCAAGTAACTTAAAGGCTACTGGCTGTAAGAATTCCTACAGCTCAAGTTCTCAGTACTTCACAGTTACACAATTATGGTTGTGGAAACTCAAGGTCATATCATGTCCACAGCTGGGAAGATGAATGGGAGGAAGGTTCTCTCTCATCTACACTGCTCCTTAAATAACTGCAGGAGTTCAGTCCATAAAATGCCAACTCTCAAATTTTTTTCTTCTCAGTTCAGTTAATATAATAGATTTTACCCCCACAGACATGACCCAAATTTCTTCTCATATGTGATCTTAGACATTGTCCAATTTGCAATGTTTAGCACAGAAGTACTGTTGTTTGCTTTTGTTTAACTAGTGCTCCATGCAAGTTCTGAACATTACTTGAGTTGGTTCATACAACAAGAAAAAGGAGAGGAAGAGGAATAATTAATCCATTTTTCCTGGTATTATAAAACAATGTAGAGCAATAGCCAGTAAAAATTGAGATTAATTCAATGGTTTTATGAGCACCTTTTCTCATTAATATATAATAATAAATTAAACTACTAAGCAACTAAGTTATTTCTCAATCTCTATCTTCCTTCAGAACCTTGTGTTGGGGGAAAAGAATCTCTCTGATGTGAAATTGCTGACATCAGTGCCTGCTTTAAAAATCAGTGAAGAGAAAATTTTCTAAACAGAAGACATTAAAGTAAGAACATTATATCTTGATATGATTATGCTTTGGTCCTGGAAATTTTTAACAAGACACATTGCCATTTATTTTCCTTATGACATGACATACATATTTATTGTATTTATCAATGATAAACAGTATTAACATACATTCCTTCTATGCATCACAACACTAAGCTTTCATTCTGTCTGCTTTGTAATCCTTTTACTTTTTGGCTTACAAAAATCCTTTTTTCATTGATTCATTTTATTATGGTTTATCTTTCCCAAATCATGAGTCTCATTTTCTCAGAACATGCTCTGAATTCTTATATCTTAACCTGATCTAGGCATTCCCATATTATTTTTTCTTGGTTCAATGTTTTCTACTGTGTTGTTTTTCTAAGTCTGTTAGTCTGCTCTTGTGTTTGAGAACTGAGTCAACACTCTTTCATCACAGATATTCTAAAAATTATGACTCAAAATAATTCATCCCTTTCTAAACATCCTAGCAACTCACAACACTTTGACTCATACATCTTCTGAAAGAAATAGGGTAATTTTCACTTGAGTCATGCCAATTATTTTCTTTGAATAGCATCATAAGGATGAATTATGTCATCAAGAATACTTAATTGTGAGCTTTTTCTTTTCCAAGGTTAGTACTTTGAGGGTAATAAACAAAAGAAGTTTTGATCTCACTCAGACTTAAAAATGGAAACTGAGATTCTTTATCTTCATACCCACTGAAGTCACAACACAAAGCCTACAAAAATACATTTGATTTTTTTCAGAATTCTAAAAATTCTCAAATGCTGTAAGAGACTCATTGAAAGTCTCCAAATACTTAGAACTGCAAACAATGAACTCAGTAGAATTTTTACCACCTATACCAGCCTCAAGATAAAGTCTTTATAGAGAACTGTCATGGCTTCTTTGGAGAAGGTAAAATTAAGATCCAACCAAAGAGTCCATGTCCAAGTACTGACCCCAAACTATAACAAAGTCCTAAGCCTTCACATTTCTTAATCTCTCTAGGGATGAAACTTGTTCACCCACTATAGTGGGTTTCAGTTTCCGTTCCCTATCTTCACCAGTGAGTAAGGAGTAGTAACTCTTTTGGTATACCTATATTTTTAATCATTGTTGTTGGAGTTCAACTTCACCTGGGTTGTAACTTTTCTTTTGCTGTGTGTTGCTTGCTTCAGCGTTCCCACAGTGAATGACATCTTTGAAATACTATTCTGTAGAAGGCTTTCAACAAATGACAGCTGTATGTATCACTCTCATTCTATTAATGCTACAACTTGAATGAGCTTATTCAGAACTTACATAAGCAATGCCAACTCTGATACCAAACAGGCTAGCAATTTGATTTATCTGTCTTTGCTCTCATACAATGCAGTCCCCTGGCTTGACAGAATTCTATAATGAAAACTGTAAAGCTGTAGGTTGGGCAGCCAGAACTTAATTGTATCTTCTCTTTATTTTAATACTAAAAATGCTACAACTCTTTTCCTAACTATAAATATCTTAACATTTATTTGATTTCAGTTCACATTTTTACACTTTATCATTTTATTTTCATTTTCAATGTTTCATTGCTAAATTTGATAATGATTATGAAGGTCTAAAATTATGTGAGGTGTGTGTGTGTGTGTGTGTGTGTGTGTGTGAGAGAGAGAGAGAGAGAGAGGGAGAGGGAGAGAGAAAGAGAGAGAGAGAGAGAGAAAGAGAGAGAGAGAGAGAGAGAAGACCAAAAACTTTCTTTTTCTGTCTATAAACTGGCAAGTTCAATAGCCTTGATCCAAGTAGATTTTATGTTCAGTAAATGATGGTTATTGTAGAATCACAACTGCTAAAGGTCCTGAGAAGAAGAGGCAGTTGAGTGTTTAGCTTTAAACAGGACCTAAATGCTATCCACTGCAAGGTTCAGAGAACACTGCAAAAGAGGGCACATAATGAAATTAAGCACTCAACACTAGGGAGAAAGGATTTGAAATGGTGTCTAATAGATAGGATTTGTCAAAAGACCCATTCCTCTCTACCCAGGGCCTACAAGAGACTGAACCAGTAATGTTCACAAGGGATACTGGTTGGTATAGAATAGGAAGTAATATAGCTACTGAAGAATTAGTCACAGTACAATGTGTAGTTTCACAACCATACCCAGGTGAGAGGCCTTGGTAAAGCCCATTGAATAATAAAATACAAACAAAACGAAGTAAAAACATGAAGCCAGGATGTTTGGAGGATTTCTGTGTTTTAGGAGAAAATGGGTGGAGGTGGTGACTGAAGATGGTCATAATGTATTCTGTATATGTATTGCACTCTCCAATGAATAAACATTTTAAATGGCACTATTTAGTATTAGAAGATAGATCATTAAATGTACCAATTTAGGATTAAGTATTTCTTAATGTCATGGAGGGAGAAATAAAATCAACAAACTGTAAAGTGAGCAACTGATATATTTAAATACAAGTCATAAGATGTTTTCTTAAATAGTTATTTATATAACTATATATGAATAGTCTATATATTTTTCTTATGTTTTCAAATGTTAAAAATATTATAAAATACTTTATAGATATCATTAAATATTAATGAAGCATTTTTTATTGTACCAACTTAGATTTTAAATAAATAGCCATATAGGCTCAACTGTTATGTTACCTGCAAGTTCTTTAACTGAATAGTCTAACTAGAGTTTTAATTTATTTAATTTTATTTTGTGCGTATTGTTGCAAGGGTGCCAGAGGCTATGAAACTGAAGTTATAGGCATTTGTGAACCGCCATGTTTGTGCTAGAAATTGAACCCAGGTCCTTTGGAAGGGCATTCAGCTCTTAAATGTCTAGCTATTTTTCCAGTTCCCTAACTGAAATTTTAAAACAAAATTCCCTGTTTCTGTTGGATCTCAGAGTTAATCCTGGACACCAGCCTAAGGAAGTAGTGTTGCTAAGGAACAGAAAAAATAAAACTACAATGAGAGAAGTAATTGCAGATAAACAGTCTTCCTCAATTTGCTTTCTGCTTGTTTCTTGTCTCGTTTCTTATTCCACAAGAAGATCATATAAGGTCCTTTTGTCTGAGAAGCTGTACTGGCTTCAGATAATGATTGCACTTGCTCCAGATGCAGGGTTTCCCTCATGAATAACTAATCTCATGTTTGGGTCTTCTTGGTAGGCTCTGTTGCCCTCTGAATCCAAGAACTGAGATATGCCTTATCTCTTGTTTTCAGTTTTCACAAATTAAAAGAGACAGAAGTACACAAAAGGTACAAAAATACCAAAGTTCTACCTTGTTTTAGTTGACATATAGTCTCAAGTTAAAACCAAAAAATTTTGAACAAAGTAAGTTCCAAAATCTGACAAATATTTAACTAAATTTTGCTGCTTAAAAACAAGTCCCAGACTGTTACTTGGTTTTGCCTGTTTCTCAAGTATCTTACTATATTTTCTGATTCTCCACAGCTTCAAGAACCACTTAAAGACAAAGTCATTTGCACACACAGATTTCTAAAAGTATAAAAATTCTAAAACACTTTTTTAAACAAAAAAAATGTATGTCTTGACTTTCCAGGTACAAGTATTAATTGTTGGTTTGTATCTCTCAGTAGTCATAAGTTTTCTTCATTGTTTTTCTTTTGGCAATGTTATGACTCACCAATTGTAAACTAAGACTATTTTATTTCTAATCTTTACACATCACTGGGCTTCCTCTAGAAATAATTTTCCTTTATTCGGTCACATACACAACTGTCATGATCATTTGTTCTTAGAAATCTAAGGACTAATACCTTAGGAGCAAACTTCACAAGAATCATCTCTTTTTCTACTGCCTTTCCTGAAGCCATTGGTTGCCATAATCATGCTAGTCTTGTTTATGCAATTTGATCTTCCATAATGTGTATTTTCTGATCTATGGCAATTTCACACTAAATTCATTATGATACTGAGATGTGAACCAACTATTACTATAAGGGATGCAAAAACTCTTCTCCAATAAGGGATAATATAAAAATATAGTTTTATAACTCTTAGGCATGTGCCACAACCCTCTGAACATGGCAGAAGTTATGCAAGACTGATTATCATTCTTCTACTTCCCAGAAAGATTTCTGGCACCACAGGTCTCTGCATTGAATGTGGCAAGATAGTAGATCAATGAGACAAATGCATCAAGATTAACAAACAAATGAATCCAGTTTATAGAAAGATTAGAAAACTCTTTCCATGTGAGCTACATATAAGGGGCAGTGTAGCAAAGGAAAAACATGTGAGTCACAGTTGAAAAACCATGTAAATTCTATGTGTATGAGTCTAGGGTCCCAAAGTCTTTGTACTTGTTCTTTTTCCAGGGTCTTTCACCTGCTTCCACACTCAGAATTGGTCCTTAGGTAAACAGCTTCTACCACTCACTGCCCATGTGTCTCTGGCATTTTGTTGCAAGATACAAGAATATGGATTAGTTAATTGGGCACTTTCTAGATACTATTATACATCTGGAATTTCAATGGGTGCCTTCAGGACTCAGATTCAAGTATACAACATGCATGCACGCATGCACACACACACACACACACACACCATACACACATACCACACATTCATAATTATTGCATGCTGTGAAGTATTTAACAGAGTGTGCCATGAGATATGGTCTCAACTCTTAAAACTGTTTTAATCATATGTCTGTTTCTAAATCAGTTGGTTCTGAAATTAATAATAAAAGGTAGTTAATCATTAAAATTGAAGACTGTACTACATGTTATTATCTTAATTTTAAATGTTAAACTATAATAAAATTTGTGAAAAGTTATTGAGATTTTTTCCTTTGAAATATACAAAATTTTAAATGTTTGTATCATGCAGATGAATTCACACATTTTTTTTTTACTGTAATTAAAGACATGTTTGAACATGGTGATTTCTGATGTAGAAGAAACATAAATGTCAAACTGTAAGTAAATCTCTTGCCAGGACAGTGCAGTGGTTTCAATAGGAATGACACATATAGATGCATGTGTTTAACTGTGTGGCCCATAGAGGAACTATGATAAGGAGTGGGTTGTTGGAGTAGGTGTGGCCCTCCTGGGAGAAGTGTGTCACTATAGGGTAGGCTTAGAATATTATGTACTCAAACTATGTCTTGTTCAGCACACTGTTTCCTACTGCCTGTTTGTCAAGATAGAGAACTCTCAGCTCCTCCTGCAGCATCATGTTTGCCTGAGAACTGCCAGGAATCCAATCAATGATAATAGAAAAAGGCAGCCTCAATAAAATGTTTTCCTCCTTTTATAAGAGTTAGCATAGTCTTTGCTCATACTCTCACTCCTCCCACTCCTCAACTGGACTTTGGGAGCTCAGTTCAGTGCTACTACAGTACAGGTCTCCTCCTCTATTTCCATCAGTTGCTGAATGAAGGTTCTATGGTGATTTTTAACATATTCATCTGCCTGACTACAGGGCAAGGTGATATCAAGCATCCTCTCTATTGCTTAGGGTCTTACCTGGGATCATCCTTGCTTGAGAGCTCACCAACTCCAGCCAGACAGGGAAGGAAACAGCACAGGTCCAAACTAGTCCCTCTGAAGGTGGGCGATAGCTATATGTTGGGGCAGACTGTACAGCCACTGGCAGTGGCACCAGGATTAATCCCTTCTCCTTATACTGGCTTTTTTGGAACCTGTTCTCCTTGGATGGATGCCTTGCTCAGTCTACATATAGTAGGGAGGGCCTTGGACCTTCACCTTACCCCCACTGTGCCTTACCCTCATTGAGGAGTAGATGGGTGATGGGGGAGTTAGGTGGAGGAAAGGGGAGAAGGGAAGGGAAGAGGAACTGGAATTGGTTTATAAAATGAAACAGACTGGATCCCCAAAATCCATTATATGTAGAGGAAACAGGTCCCAGTGTCATAGTCAATGGCTTTTCAGAAAGACTTCGGGTCAGCCACAGTCAGAGAATCCGGCCAAATTCGGAGAGTCTGGTTAGATCACGTCCTCTTTCAGTCCCAGTCCAACTGGCCTTGGTAAACTCTCATCAGATCCGTTCCCTTGTATCAGTGGGTGATAGCATCCCTCGCAGTACACCTTCCTGGACCTGGAGGGAGGGGGAAGGAACTGGAACTTCCCACAGGGCAGGAAACCCTGACTGCCCTGTGGGACGAAGAGGGAGGAGGAGGGGGAGTAGGGGGAGTGGGAGGGTGTTGGGAGGGGGGGTGGAAATGGAAACTTTTATATTTAATAAAATTTACTAAAAAAAAAAAAAAGAATACAGAGGAATAACAATGGTATTATATATAAAAAGTCAGTTCTTTCTTGAAAAAGTAAGCCTTTTCTAAGCGTTGTGTGCATGACAACTAAAATTTCAATTTCTACCTTTAAAAAGATGTTAATTTTGCAATGGTTTTAATTATATTGTGAGTCACTAAGACATGAATTTTCTGCTTCAAGAATAAATAATAAGCAAGGAAAAAAAAATAAAATGAAAAAAAAAGATTATTTTCTTTTTAAAAGATAAATAAAGAGACAAACCAAAAAAAAAAAAAAGAATTGTCATGGTCATGTGATCATGGTATCTCCTCACAGTAATCAATCCCAAACTAAGACAGTCTATAGTTCAGTGAATTTTATTCATTGCTTAAATAATATATTTAAATAAAATTTCATTATGCTGTGGTTGTTTTACTTATGTTTTGATTTTCATTTGATTATAAGTATTCTGTTATAAGTATACTATATTATTGTATATATAAGTATATATGTTGGTTATATATTTGACGGAACATAAATGTTAATCCTAAGCTCTTGTTCAGAAAACTAAGTAACATTCCATCTATATTAACTAAAAATGTCACACGTTTCAAAATAAAGATTGTTTATCAACTGCAGTAATGTATTATTTTATTTTTTGACATGTTCCTTTGAATTGCATTTCTATATATTTCTTTTTATGAAAAAAATAAAACTTTGTCTTTCAAAGGATATTTATAACGTGCTGCCAATACCTAGTGAAATACTGCTTATTAGAATCAAACATTTTCCATTCCAGAATGTCACCTTGCACTGCTTCTTTGTGTTTAGAGTATGGCATTACTACTTTAATGCATCTGCACCATCATTATATTGTACAAATACAATGAATAAATGTAATCCACTCTAATACAGATAATCCTATTTATAAAATTGAAAACAGATTCTTCTTTCATACAATGTGTCCTGACCACAGTCCTTCCTCTTTCCATTCTCCCAACCTCCTCCCCATCATCCCTCCCCTCAAAATCCTCTCCCCTGCTTATCTTCAGAAAGGAGCAGAAAGGAGAGAAAAACAACCAAACATGAATAAACAAACATGGATAAATAAAGCAAAAGCTTTCCTTTAAATGTGATAAAAAATACTCATGATATACTGGTATAGTATTAAGATTTTTCCACTACATTTTGTAAATTTTTTAACCAAGGAGAAAATGCTCATAGGTGGGAGAATTGGACAATAGTAAACTATCAACTAGAGCTCAATATTCCTTAAAATATGATTTATTTGACAATGTAAACATTATTTGTGAATTTGTTAGAAACATAACTTTGAAACACCATTGTGGAGTTCTGTTCAAATCTGAGTATGGTTTTCACTCTTTTTTGTTTTCTTGGGACTTCCAGATTATTTTTATGTCTGCATAGTTTAAAAAAAGCAATTCATATTTAGACTATTTCTGTCATGCCTGTAGGAACACTGTGCTTTAAGGGCATTAGTGTAACATAACTTTACCTTATATAAAGTGTCTTTATCTAGGTATGTGCATGTATAGTCATAATTAATAAGGTTCACAATTGATAGAAATAAAAGATAGAAAGTATTTATTTGGGGAAAAACTCAGAAATTGTCTATGCTTATCAGTCAACACGTAGTACTTCTGAGCATTCCACAATGAACTGGTACCAAAATGCTATTGGCTGAATAAAGTCTCACAACACCTCCCCCTTTATCTAAATAAGAGAATTCTAAACTTAATAGAAAACTATAAACAATAATGACAATATTAAGTAATTTCCAGGAAACAAAAAGGCAAAAACATACACAAAAATAGAGCAACAACCATCATGAACAACATCAAGCAAGAAACACATGCTAAACAGTTACCAGTCTAAGGTAACTAGAAAATAACATATTATTTTAAAAGTTGTCCTATCCTGAGGTCTAAGATAGATACTAAAAATGTCTTAGTTAATTTATAAGGGCAAAGTTGCTATGAACATTTAGTCTTCAACCCCGTCAAAGACCTGAGAAGGAAAAATAATATTACCAGAGTAAGCAGGACATGCAAACAAGTGACTTCCTAATTGTATAAAAAAATGATAGAGACAGTTGGCTATGTACATTCCCCAAAGTCTCATTTTTACAATGAGGCAACCAAATTTGACTAAGGCCTAAAGTATCTGACAGACCATTTGTTGAGGCTGGAAAATTTGAAAGACTGTCCTATGCTTTCTTTGCAAGGTTCAGCAGTCATTTTTACTTGTATCCTCCTTTTCCTGTTTGGACAGCTTGTATATTGTCAGTAGTCAAGGCAAGGTCAGTTATTTGTCCAAAAACCAGTTTTTCCAAGAAGAAAATAAGCTCCAAGTACAGTGTCTTTGGTGCCCAACATTCTCTCTGAAATAGATTGGTGATTACAGGAGCAGGCGTGTCACACATAAACAGAATCTTGAGTTATTAAATGCCATATTCTATAGTTATTTGGAGTGTTTGAATATTACCTGTCTATGCAGAGTACAGTCTCTGTGCATCTGAATAACCTGACTAGCCTAACTATAAATATGGCAAACGTGGGTGCATATTGACCTGTAATTCTTAATACTTAAAAGCTAAAAGACTAATGCTTCATATTATACAAAATAATCTTTAAATAGATGTGCATCAAATGAGAAATCAATAAAAACCTTCTAATGTGACATATTTTGTTTTATTTCATTGGGTAGCCAATGTTCACATAATAGCAAAGTTATATTTATGCATGGTATCAGAACGGCAAGTATATGTGTAATGATGACCTATAGACCTCGCAAAAAAAAAAACATTAACAAGAACTTCTATGTGCTTAGACTGTGTGTTAGTTAAGGTTTGTATTGTTGTGAAGAGACATCAAAAGAGATAGTTAATTGGTTTGGCTTGATTACAGTTCAGAGACACAGACATTTTTTATCATTATGGAACATGGCAGCATGCAGTAAACATGGTAGTGGAGAATTAACTGAGTGTTTTATATCTTGCAAGCAATAGGAACATGATGTGTGCATTACACTGAGCAAAGCTTGAGCAAAAGAGACCTCAAAACCCACTCCAACAGTGACTCACTTTCTCCAAAAAGATCATACTCATTCCTACAAAGCCAAACCTCCTAAGAGTGCCACTCCATATAAGCTAATTGGGACCAATTACAGTCAAACTACCACATACTAGCTTGCTCAAAATGTATCAGTTCTCATCTTTGACTTAAAATCTATTTAGAAAGGCATGCACCAGGAACAGATTAGGCACTCGTTACAGCAAGCAGTTGATTCAACAATATTTCCAAATTTCCCTGAAAATGGTTTGATTTAGCCTGGATTTAAACATGTTAGATCTTGATATTTGCTCTCTGGTCAACTTCTGATCAACAAAGTAATAGACTGGGTAGATACATTTTAGAATCCTATTAGCAAGCAAAGAGCAGGATGATTTGAGGATGATCAATAGATATGTCAGGTTTATGTTGCTTCTCAATAGTGCCACTGTTAATATGATCCTTATTTGACTTGTTTTGTTTTTGTTTTTGTATTTGTTTTTTTGAGATAAGGTTTCTCTGTGTAGCTTTGGTGCTTGTCCTAGAACTAGCTCTTGTATACCAGGCTATCCTCAAACTCATAGAGATCCTCCTGCTTTTGCCTCTTAAATGCTGGAACTAAAGGAGTACACCAACACCTCCTGGTCCTTATTTGAATTTCATTTTAATCTTATTAAGCCATGTATAGATTTGATGGAATAATATATGAATAATTTAGCAATATATAGGTCTTGAGGACATAGTCTTAATACTTAACACTTATCATAAACATTAAAATCTAGAAATTTGGGTCTAAAACTTGCGTAGTATATGCAACATCTTAGTTTAGAAACTGAGTACTGCAAAATCTGGAGACTTCGATGTAAGTAACAAAATATACACTTAAAACAGAGCAAAGCAAACAGGAAATTGCTTCTAATTTCTTGTAATTTTAAGGTTTATGAACATTTTGACAAATTTGTAAGTGAAGACAAATTTTCTTTCTGTAATAAGTTACATGCATTTTGTTCTACAATTCATTTAATTAGTTCTCCACTGAGAAAGTAAGCAGCGTGTTGATAGCTGTTAACTGCATTTCCATTTTCTTTTCTTTTTTGCATCATTTGGCAACTCAGTTCTGTGAGTCATAAGAGACAGTTGTGTATTTTCTGATTGAAGTGCAAATTGGCACAAATATTTTGAATGACAATTTATAAATATGTATCCAAAGATCTTAAAAATAAACTTTCTATGTTTGATTCAATCATTATTTCAAAAAACTTTTATGTAGAAATTAATAAAATATGTAAAATGCATTTAAAAATATCAGGAATCAATCAAGTGAAAAAGTCTACAAAGTGAAAGAAAATGCTTGGTGTTATACAATGGATGCAGGACCAACCTTTAGAACATATAAAGAACTTAAAACTTTAAATACCAAAAAAATTCAAATCAATGAGATAATGAAATAAGCAGATTGGTCTCAAAATATAAAATATGCAGGAATAAACATGTGAAAACTTCTTCTACATTCTTAACTATCATAGAAATGCCAATTAAAACGATATTGAAATTCTATCGTAACACAATTTTAATGACAATCATAAAAGAAATCATATAGAAAGGAGCCATATTGGGAAGGTGCTTGTCAAAGTTAAATTCCTAAAACAGATATAAAGGTTGAAGAAAAGAACTAGCTTTGTAAAATTGTCATTTGGCCTCCATATGCCCATTGTGATATATACCCCACCCATATACAATGCACAGAGAGACACACACAAGCAGACACACACACAAACACATACACACATGCATGTGCACAAAAAACTTTTTCAAGTATAAAAAAAACAATAACAAATATTGATGGAGATATAGAAACTAAAAAAATATATTTACATATTTACTTTTAATTATTGTTTTTGAGATTATATAATTACTTCTTTCTCCTTTCCCTCCTTCCTCCAAAACCTTG